>NW_010208848.1:0-59179 GCF_000695765.1 Mesitornis unicolor | reverse complement strand
GCCCTGGTGAGACCACATCTGGAATATTGTTCTGGGTTCTGAGTTCTGGGTCCCTCAGTTCAAGAAGGACAGGGAATTGCTTGAAAGAGTCCAGCGCAGAGCCACAAAGATGATGGAGGGAGTGGAGCAATTCCCTTATGAGGAGCGGCTGAGGGAGCTGGGTCTCTTTAGCTTGGAGAAGAGGAGACTGAGGGGTGACCTCATTAATGTTTATAAATTTGTAAAAGGCGAGTGTCAGGAGGAAGGAGCCAGGCTGTTCTCAGTGACAGCCAATGACAGGACAAGGGGAAATGGGTGCAAGCTGGAACATAGGAGGTTCAATCTGAATATGAGGAAAAGCTTTTTTACTGTGAGGGTGACAGAGCACTGAACAGGCTGCCCAGAGAGGTTGTGGAGTCTCCTTCTCTGGAGACATTCAAAACCCGCCTGGACACGGTCCTGTGTGACCTGGTCTGGATGATCCTACTCTGGCAGGGGGGTTGGACTGGATGATCTTTCGAGGTCCCTTCCAACTCCTAATATTCTGTGATTCTGTGGCTACCTTACACCCCAAAAATCACATATTGCACCAAAAGATGTATTACATCATTGAATAAAATATTAAAGTGATTCATTATTATTCATGGTTGTCTTCTACGAGTTTTCTGCTTACTTCCTTGATCAACATGAACTCCAGTCTTTTACTTATATAACCTACTGTGTTCAGGAGCATATGCTACACCAGGGGAAGAGCTGGTAACTTGTAGGTTGGAGTCATGCTAAATCCTGTGTTTAAATTGTTTAATTGCATTTAGGTTCTGTCCAAGACACAACTTAAAATTGTACACAAGCCTTTTTCAGCTAGCTATCTGGACAAAATAAGAATTAAAAATCATTAAGCTGTTAGGCTCAAAACAAGAAAGTGAGGGATGAAAAGCAAGAGCAACCACTCCTCACAGGTTTCCAGCAGTGTGTTGATCCTCCAGCTAATCCTGAAAGCCCTAATTTGTTGTCTTCTGATGCTCATCTCCTTTGAGAGAATGAGCCTTCATTCCACAGTTTCCAACCAGATCTCTTCTGTTCTCCTTCATGCCTCTTGGTCATAAATAACTGTCTCCAAGCATCTCTTTTCTCCCTGACATTTTTGCTGCCATAAGCACACATTTTAGCAAATTCAATTTGTCAAGCCTTTGATTGTTTTTAACATCTACATAGTCCTAGTGTTTCCTGAAGTGAGACAAACAACAGGCAGGAAATCCATTACCAAGTCAAGAAATGGCCATCTAAATTGAGTATATGGGAGGGAGAGTTTCAAGATAATACACATTTAGTTTCCTACCATATGGCTGTGTCAGGTTGGTTATCTTCGGTGAAGACATATCCCTAAAGTGTTCAGGAGAAGTTCAGCTACTTTGGGTTTTTTTAAGTACTTCTTATCTCAAAGCAAGTTTGCTATATCTCTGGGCAAGAGCAGAAAAGAAAGAGGTTCATCTTCTAAAAATAGTGCAAAGAAGCGAACAATCATGACCTGGAAAACTCAAAAAGAATGAGTTAGTGTTAGGTTTTTGTTTCTCTCACAGTGAGACTGTTACTAAACAGTTCATTTTCGTACTGCTATAGCTCTGAATTTCTAGAGATCCTTTTATCAGAGGATCTCACTGCAGTCAGCACTCACCAGGACCTCATCAAAGCCTCCTGCTTCCCTATGAGGGAGTTAAGCAAGTTATGCATCACAGCATAGTTCTGTGAGGAGCACAAGTGACATGACTTAAAGCAGAGCGGGAACTAGACCCAAGGAGCTTGATTCTCAAGCTTTTGCTCTGGCTGCTAGATACACTCATCCCTACCTAATGATTGCAGGAAAGGGGCTTCAAGCACAGAATCTCAGTGAAAAAGGATGATTTTCATTCTGCAGGAATGTTTTTCTACTTTTGGCACATGAAGGACCTGCATGACCCTGTGCAATAGGGAGATTTCAATTTTTAATGATCACATACGAATTACAAAGGATTGCTGCTTCCACTCTGGAAGGTTTTGTAAAGGCAGTTCTAGCAATACAGCTTGGAGACAAATCAAATGATTCATTAGTACAAAGGCAGAGTGCAACTCTATTTTGTAAGTCATAGCTCCTTGGAAAATTGTTTGTCCTGAGTTAGCTGTTACCTGTCAGTTCTTACCTGTTAGCTGTCACCTGCCTCTGCTGTCACACGTCAACTGTGCTCAGTAGCTCCAAGTAGTAAAAAGGGAGCATAAAGAGTTTCCAGAAACTGATGGAGATTACCACATCATCCTAAATAGCTGCATAAAACCAGAAGAAGGGAAATTGTTTTCTTCTTTCTTTGTCTTTCCTTTCTGCAGCTACACCTCTCTGTCTCTCTGCTTTTTTTTTCCTCTTTTCTTTCTCTCTTCCCACTCATTTCTTCTCTCTGATGAAGAGAACCTACTTAGCTTTCTGCTGTTACATTATTTTGAAAAACTCAGAAATGGAGGAAAAGACCTGCTCAAATAACTGGATACTTTTTCCTTTTTTCATACAACTATTACTTTTAGGCAAATCCTTTAACTCTTTTCTCCTTATGAAAACTCTTAGACTGTAAGTGACAGCATAACTCTGCTGATAACCACAGGAGTTAGGTACAGGAGACAGAAAAAGGAACATCACACCAGAAAATCCCTTCTAATGAAAAAAACTCTAAGACTTGATATGCACCATTTGTTACAGCTGTAACTGGAGCCCCACAGTTGTCATTGGAAGAACACATTCTCCTAAATTTAACATTTTTGCCTTCATAAATTCTCCTTATCCTCTCATATTTTATAATTAACCCTGTTCACTGTAAATACACAGATTATTAAAAACTTTGTTCAGAGGCCTGTGTAGGCAGATGTTAGTCAAATCAGAGACACAAAGCTGTTGGGAATCTTAATGCTACAATATTTCTCTAATAAAATGTATAATCAAAATTTGGTTTTATATTCCTCTAAAGAAAGCAGTAAAATAAAACACTTTTTTATCATGATTAGGTTACATTTGTCCTTCAGTTAGTGTGGTAGTCCAAGACTGATGATGTGACACAGAAATGCCAGTAGGAAGAATGAGATAAGCCAGTGATAAGCACTCATTAAAAGTGAAATCTGAACAATTACAGTTCCTTTCTTTACTGGAAGGACAGAGGTTCTTTTCTTCAAAATCTTCCATGCTATTTTCTTCTCTGACCACAGTATCATGAATTTCCCAAGTTCCTTTCAAATCCATTACCTGTCTTACGCACTGTAATATTTTTTGTTTGCTCCCAATGAGTTAGACAAACTGGAAAAGAACCAAAAAGCAAGTCCACCAACAGCTGTGAAATATGTAAATAGCAAATGTATTAGCATAATGCATTATTTGCCTTCATAAAATAAAGGTGTTTTCTTATGCAGACTTATTAATATCTTTACAGATAGGGACATGCACAATAATTTCAATACATACTCACAGGCTACCTTTCCTCTGGAATATCACTACATGTACTCAACACAGTTATGCATTGAAGTATCAGCAATAGGAAAGATTTGTCAGACAGCTTTATACTGACTCATAATGTGTAACTTTGAAAATACAATTATTGCAGAAAAATACTAAAGCCATCAGGATTTCCTAAGTTTGATACTTATGAAACATTTAAAAATTACTAGCTGTATAAAACTGAATGCATTATCACTTGAGAAGGTCTATGGCATAGTCTACAGCTAAGCAGAATTCTCTTGTCAGTGCTTGCTGGTTGAAGACCTACACAGTTACAGTCTTAAAAGTGGAAGGAAATTTTTCACATAATAGTTACTGAAATTTTTCAATATTTCAGGCAGTATTTCCCTGACAAAAATTTTGCCTCTAACAATTTTTCCCATTTTTGCTCATCTCTAGTTGGAAAAAATTCTCATTGTACTTATGGTGCTTTAAGAAGATATATACATATGTGTACATCTGTATACATATGTAGCATTATGATAGCATTAAATACATAGTATTCCAAAGTATTATATAAATATAAAGTACTTTTGTATATACATAAATTCAGAAAATTAGGTTCTAGTTTCAAATCTTCCTTGAGCTCAGTTTGCCTTATCTTTCAATATTTCTGTTCACCAGTTACTGCCCTTTATATCAGTAAGACATGCCTGTCTTCACTTAGTAAATAACTAATTACTAATTATTACGTATTATCGTCAAATTATTCCTTGACCTAGAGCATGAGCAACTGAGTTATAGGCAGGTAATTTCTCAAAGTAATTCCCAAACAGTACAGGTCGTTGTATTCCTTGCATCTATTGCTAACCCAAGAAACAGCATAGAGAATGTCTAAGAACTTATATTACTAAATGAATGCAACCCTTTTTTTTTTAAGAGATGATACATAACAAAAGGAAAGGAAATTTAGCAGACCGTCAAATAATTTTGTATTGTTCATAACTGCAGAGTGAGTTACTCGCCATGACAAAATGGATTTGTTGGTTATAAGAACTGACAGTGGAACCAAAAGCATTTTCAGATGAAATTATGTGAATATCATCAGCACAGTACTGTGGATGTAAAGTGATTTTGATTGCTGGATTGCAAAGTAGGTCCCAAAGGACCTATGCTAATATGAAGTGTCAGTTTAACAACTGATGGCAGTATTAAAGATGCAGTATTCCTTTCTCTTGAACAATTTACACTTTATTAAGATGTATACAAATAGATTTTCATCTGCAAAGTGGTTACATGTTCTTAAGAAGTCAAAGCAATAATTCAAGAAAACTGACTTGAAAGCACTGGGGAATTGGTCACAGGTGCATGAGACCAACAGGCTCTGCATTGTCCATGTGCTGTTTCAAACTGCTGCTTCCTACTTTTTGAAAGGACATTACAGCATGATTGTATTAATTCTGCTTATTTATAAAACTCTAAGCATGTCTAGGACTGAGATGCTGAATTGTAAGTGTTTCCTAGTGTTAGTTTTGTTCCATGTAATTAGCATTCAACAAAGTATGATCCAGAAAATAACACAGTATGGACAAAAATATTATCATCCCTATCTTTCATCAGAATAATTCTTCCTCCAGAGAATACCAGTGGAGCAAATAAGAGAAACTCTTGTGTCATGTTGTAGGTGAACTGTGCTCCTAGGGCTGTATCTTGACAACAAAATTGTCTGGTATTTTCACCATTGGTTTCAGTTAAGTCAGGATTGTGTCACAGGCCTTGTTTATTGTTTATGTTTTCACAAATATTTTGCGGCTTTAAGTTTCAAAATCATGAGTGTAATTTATTTTAAATTAAACATGGAGCTAGATGTGCAAGATTTTTTTACTATTCTGTATTCCAATAGCAAAGTTAACCTTGGCTTTGCATTCATTGACATGGATGAAATCTTGATGTATAGCAAGACCCTTTGAAATGCATAACTGCTTCCTTGTTCTCCAGAACATATAGAGTAGTCCCCATGGTGGAGACTTATTTCAGTTTTAGTTATATACAAATAGCAGTTCAGAAGAAGGTTTCTTAGTTTTACTTTCTTGATACTTAATTCTAGTACAGATTAGCTTAAATAAAAAAATACATGCAGCAAATTTACCAAGTATTTTATTATTCATTCAAGCTCTATTTTGTATTTCATTCTTATTTCATATATATACTACAACTAATCATGACAGTGCAGCCACAGAAGTTCAACCAAAAAGGCTTTATATGGAGAATACATAAATCTTATGTCAACATTATAAAACTTTTTGCACTTTGAATGCCTGTTCATGGTGACAATGTTGGGTAGTCTGATCTCTTTGTCCTGGTCTCTCCAAACATGCCTTCTGCTACCTCATTTTCTAAGAGGTGGAGGCAGGAGTTTTAACTTAGTCAAAGTTTAGAGAATGCCAAAATGAATTTAATAGTAAGTAAACGGAAAGTTTCGAATTGCCTTGTATGAAGGTTAATTTCCTATGAAAACTAATTGAAAGGTTTTTATAAACCAGAGCTTGCTCTAGAGTGTCTCACTATATTGATAAAATTACTAGTTTAATTAGTGTGGTTTTAACAGATACAAGGCATCAGGATGAGCATGAATGACGTGCATTCTGCTTTGCTGAGGACCAGTCCCAGTGGTCCTTACCCTTCACTTGGAAGGTGCTGTGCTGTAGGGTCTTTGAGCCCTGAATTATGTGAGTTTTGAAGAGAACTACCTATATCTCTGCATTTGACATAGGGAGATGTTGCTTAAAAAGACCCTTATATGTTAAATGTTCTTCACAGATCTTTCCTCTTTTGAAGTTTTCTTCTAGGTGCTAACAGTTTGTCTATCACATGAGCACAGTTATTTAGAGACTATATTTTATTTTTCAAAGTACCAGTGGCATAATTACAAATATCCTGTTCTGCACACAGACCCAGACTGCTCATAGCAGATTCTTCCTAAAATGAGCATTGCTTTACCAAAAATAGAGGGTTGCACTTATGTTTATTTTCCTAATAATCATATATTTAAAAACTTAAAGGCTTGATCCAACACCTTCATCATAGCAAAGTTCCAAGTTTTGTATGTGTGAATTTCTAAACTACAACAAAAACAAATGTTAGACGCTGAATGGTTGATGATGAGATGGTAATTAACATTATGAGATTATATATTAAGTTCTGTGGGGCAAAGAGAAGAAACCTATTCAGGAACAAAAGACAGATCAGACTTAATGAGATTAGCTCTGTAGGAAACTACCTCATTGACAAGTACTTTTGCATGACCGCAAACAATAGCGGTCAAAAATGATACTGCCAACTTGCTTAAAAATGTGGCTATCTTAGCATAGCAAGTTATTCCCTAATTTGTCACAGTATGAGCATGGTTGTGCTTCTTTCACTTTGCTGTTTGAGGCCAATTCTGAGGAATATTAGGGTGACTTCAAGCTGAAATGGAAACACAGAATGAACCAATCTTACAGCAGCTCAAAAGAATAATTCTAACTGGATGACCAACAGAAAAGGCTTGGGTCCTTTCAAACCTGAAAGCTTATTGAGACTATTAAGATGAAATTGCTTTCTGGACATTAAAATCATTCTGTCTCTTTTAAGAATTCTATTAAAATCTTGAAAGGATGTGAGTAAAAAAATCATTTCTCCAAGTTTACAGTGGAGCAGCATCAGTCTCAAAGGTTCTGGTTTCCAGGAGTTGTGCTGTTGGAATAATTTGCATTTAGATAGCGCCTCTCATCTTGAAAGATCTCAGATCACTTTACAACATCTGATGTGTGTGAAGGAATTACCTCCTTTAACCACCAAAGTAAAGACGTGCAGCCACCTATAAACTAAAAAACCATAGTCCACATGACACAAATCCTAACAGAGCCGGTGAAAATAAATACAACAGAAACATCAAATCCAAAGGGATGCTCCCATCCAGTAGAATATCTAGTCTGCATTTTAGGTAAGCAGGGTAGCAGTCTTCTGAATTTGAGCATATCATGGCTGTTATGTACATACGCTTACCAAAAAAAGTCGTAAGACTTTCAGTGATCTCCATCTTCATTTTGGGGAAAATGAGTTTACCCCAGAGCATTAGTTTAGTATTGACTCAAGTGAACTGTGAATTACTCAGCTGCTACCATTACAGTCCATGCTGCCTTTAGGAAGCAATCCACTAGAAAGCAGGTAGCTTTAGTTCAAAGTTTTCCAAAGTAAGGAGTTGCCTGCAGAGGAAATACTGTCTTCACCACATACACATATTTCCAGAAGGCTTACCCACAATTGCTGGCCTTCATTGTATTCACTGGCTTCTTTATGCCTGGAACTACCTACTTAAGGTATTAAATCCACTTCTGTCTTCCTTCTATCTCAGGAAAATAGTATGTACTCATATGTTGCATCACTGTCTTACAGATGCTGATGTGACAGTCCTGACCCCACTTATGCCATGAAATATGTGTGCTATGTTAGTCTAGTTTAGGATCACATGAATGTGTTAGTGCTTTATTCACCTTTTTGTTGTTGGTAGGCCAATGGAAATCACCTCTGTTTGGGGATGTTTTACAATTCACTCTGGATGCTGCAGAGATCTTAAAACATCAATTCTTAGTCAGAACATTTAAAAATCTGCAAAGGAAGTGTAACAGTTAATTCAGCTATGGACTTGTTCCAGATTCATCTAATGCCAGCAAAGTAATTTGATATGAAAACAAATTAGTTATTTGCTGCATTTCATCCAGTGAAATGTGAATACTTTGAAACTACCTTAATGAAAAGTAGGTTAAATGGGTTTACCTGCATTTGCCTTCACATACAACCAGTTGTTGTTATTTGCAACATACATCCTTCTAGCAAAGTCTTGCTGTTCTTGACGATAAAGGACATTTTGCAATTGAGTTGAATAAAAGCTGTGGTCAAGTCATCAAGTTTTTTTAGGAATGTGTACATGTACCACTTAGGAAGTCAGGAATGAGGGAAGGAGAAAAAAAACCTGCAATAAAAAGCAGAAATTGCACTTCAGTAATTCAAAACACAGCAGAGAAATTGATGCTGCATCTTTAAATAACTTGAGAAATGTTTTTCATCTTTAATTCCCCATTTTCCTATTCAGAACAAGTGCTGCCCAGGACTGGTTTCCGAGTGGATTCCTCTGGCAAGTATTCTTCAGCCTTCATTTTTCTGTAAACTAATTGTCCTTCATTTTATGTTTTTCTTATTCTTCTTCCTTTAATCATTTCTCTAGATAATGGCCAGTCATGACAGCCCAGTCACCATTTTATTTTTGTATAAGCTTTGTGGGGTTATAGAATGCTAACCCTAAATCTTTTTATCATAGATTTGCATTTTGAGCAAGTGAAAGTATTTCTTTATCCTCAGCCAGTCTTTGTGTATGTTTTATGATGTTTCACATGTGTTTCATAAGTTAGTGTTCACTCTTCAACATAAAAATGTGTCTCTCTAGGTCATGCCCAAATCTAAGCTTATGCAGTATTTTCTGTAAAACTGAAATTAATTCCATCTTCATTTGCAAAAGAACAAAATTGATGTATGATGCAGACCCACCTATTCCTTGCTCCCACAGATATATCTTGTTCTGTAAAAATGTAAAAGCAAAAACTTTCAAAAAGTTTGAATCAACATAGGTCTTGTAAAGTGACAATAGACTTGTTTAAAAAAAAGCAATATTTTATTTCCCGATGTGATCATGCTAAGTGAACAGTTAAAACAGGATGTTTTGACAATCCCATTGAGGTCTTTTCTAGTCATACACAGGTTGGACAGAGATCCTAAATTAAGTGTATTGGGCTGATTTTGCATACCACAGTAGAGTTTATAAGTTGAATAACTGTTCTCACACCAATTCTTTTTTTTTTGTTTGCTTTGCTGATTTTTTAAATCTCAGTTAAATCTCAGATAAAAAGTTATTGTAGATTTGTGTCAATCACAATTCACAGTTCAGAGTAAGAATCTATATAGAACAAGAATCTTCACCATCTACAGCAAAGGAGTCCAAATTAATTTTTATTTTTAGCAGAAAAGTTGTTTACACCCAGAAAGACTGTAAAATTATTACAATAAAGCTCTTCATCCTTGTTTTAATTGCAATAGAAGAGAATTAGTTTTAGAAATCCTTCTCAAAATTTATAGTATCATCCCAAACACCAGGTTTATCTGTATAAAAATCACATAGCGCTTGTGCAACTTGACTCATACAGGAAATGAGTGACAACTTCAGGGATATATTTTCTCTATATACTTCTAAGAAACAATTGCATGTACACTTAGCAATGTGTAATTCACCTAGGAATTCAAATAAATACAGTACAGAAATGTAGCTGAGAGTTGATAATCACATCTTCACCTATGACATCTCACTATTGTTCAGTAGCGATCTATTCTGGTGCCTTTACATTTAAAGCTAATTCCCCGTCGTCCAGGAACCAGAATGCAGAATTTCCCAATGCTCCTTACCATCTTCACTGTGCAGCATTATCAGATCACAACTTGCCCAATAACATTCTCAAATTCTTGGCTTTATAACCCAGCAAAGTGAATTATTTGGGGTGGTTTTTTTCTCTTCTATGCCAAATAATGAGTTAAGAAAGTTTTCCTTTACGCAAAAAGAATAAACAAAATGCTATGACTATAAAAAAGACCATGAAGTTACTGGCAGGCAGATCTAAATTTCTTTTCCTAATATAAATGTGCAGAGAGGCACGGTAGAACAGGGAACACTGTCATTCTCGCACAGAATATCCATATTATACAATCAGAAATATTCACTTTAAGCTGAAACACTCCTCTCAATGAAACTGGTAGAAGACAGGACATTCAGGTGTATTAAGTTCACTGGAAGGAAAAGTAAACTGTGCAAAAGACTACACTAATTCACTTGGCTTGACTCCTGTGTCTGCAAACCTATTCATTTCTTTTTGCTTGGCATAGACTACAAGGTACTAATCTAGCTTAGAAAGGAAAAAGAAGACACATTTTCCATAATGAAGTTATATTAACTAACAGTTTGCAGTATATTGCAAGGCACAGGAGCATCATTTTTCTGTAAGTATAGGTAATTTTCTTTGTATGATCAACTGAAAGTCGGCTCCAGTAAAAAAGGCAAAATTTAGTTTATCTAACAATCCTTTGTGAGGAAAGAAAAGTATCAGAATGATAGAGAAACAAGCACTGAAGGAATATCAGACAAAATGTAGTCACTTACATGGGTAAGAATACTTGATCAATGTACATTCAGAAATTGAAACTGCTGCCACATAACAGCAGGGACCTTTACTAAATCTACCAAACATGAGCTCCTGTAGTGAAAACACATAGTAGTGAACAACTTATCTGTGTTTCAGAAACTGGAAAAAAAGAAATTTCATCATCAGCAAGATTTTAGAACTTATTTCTTATTAAAGATGAACTGCCAATATGGAAATAAACTGAGACCAAATGCAAAAGGAGTTTACCAGAAATTGGTTGTGTCAGACTAACCTGGTAACTGATTTTTTGTACCAAACAAGTGATGCATGTTTAATTAATCCAGACTTTAACTACACCTTTTATGAAATGCCAGTTCTAATTGAAGCACTCCCACATTAGCCTGGAGAAGACAGTGCCTAGCAGAAAATGTAAAGAGGAATGGCTAAAAAGGCAAATAAGCAATTCTACTAAAAGAACAGTTTCTGGACTGAAAGGGAAATATTACTGGAGAGCCTTGCAATAAGTCTTCTGTGTTATTTTCATTAATGGCTTAAGCACAAAAACTAAAGGTGGAAATCAGATCCACATTCAGACATCTAACTTCAGGTATCTGTGGTGTAGTTGTCTCCAGACCAATGGAGAGCTGGTCAGTGCAGCCAACAGTCATATCATACCATGCATAAAGCTGAAACAACCAGCAACATCAGTGGAGAAAACACTCCTAAGAGTACCAGTCAGTCGCTGGAGGTAGCATGATATTACTGTGAAAAAGTAAGGAAAATCACAGTGTGTGATCCATCAGTGCAAATTCTGAATGAGGCAGGTGGCCTCATGGCAAAGGCCACAAACAAGCTCTGGTACCAGTGTCTTCTTTGCCTAGGTCTTACTGGTGAGGTCTGTCTGCTGTTTGCTTATAGAGGCTTGCAATACCAGGGAGACGAACTAGATGACCCAGGGATTCTTTTCAGCTCCATGTTTTGTTTGCTTGGTGGGACAGAAAATGACATTATTTCTTAAAAGGAGTTGTCAGTGACCTGCTAAAAGTTGGCAGAGAGCGGGCTCCATAGACTTCCAGCTCTTTGGGAAGGAAGGCTCTTCTGAGCAAGCGTGATGGTGTAGTCAGATTACCAAAGGCTTCCAATTTGTGTTAGAGCTCATATAAAAGTATGCCCATATACATTCTTTTTAGCCTAAACCTTTTTATGGTCAACCAGGCTTAGCTACTTGATTCTAAATGGATAGAAAACCAGCCCTTTTTTAAAAAAATAAAACCTCTTATTTTGGTGTCTGGTGCCAACACTGGTTTCGATCAGCTTTGTCCATGCATGTGTTTGAGGGCAGTTTCACCTCAGTGTGCCAGAGTATGTATTCTTAACATCCTGATATTCTTATACTTCCTTAATGTGTTCCCAACCGTGCATATTCATTCATGTGTGCGCAAATAAAGATAGTGCTTGGTTTCTGACAGACTGCTGGAAACAGTGCCTTTGAGTGTTAGACCTGGGCTAGAAACGGTGATCTTACTGTGTCTATCTACAGAGCCCTCTCCCTAGTACTGAGCCCTATCCGTGTATACTTAGGCACAGCAAATCAGGTAAAGTATTGCTTTCATCCTAAAATTCCTTTGCCTCTCACAACTTTGAAACAACCTTTGCATTAAGTTAACATACTGAACATGCACAAACTTACTTTGTTCTTCTATTCACTATTGAGACACGATACATTGAAAAGAGTCAGGATAATAAGCTGTTAGAATCTGTTTGGGTTGGTCTTCTAAATAAATAAGAAGCAAGTTGATATGGAAAGGTAATGCTTTTTTTTTCCATCTGAAATATTTGTGATTCAGTCATGCTCATACCTATATGCATTGCTGAAACAATGAACTTTCTAGTCCCAGAGAAGGGGGAAACCCAGCAAGCATTAAAGGACAAGAGCTTCACTGTGCTGCTGTCTAGAGAAGATTTTTATGGTATGGTCATTGTATAGAGCCACTGTGTGTAGTTCTGTATCTGTCTTTGCAAGACCTGGGTAAAACGGCATCAGCTTTAGTCCCAGACTAAAACTGGGATCTGAAAAACTCTACAGTTTATGAGGTGTCCACTGATGACTCTGGGGGGTGTCTGTAAATCAGAGTCACAGAAATTCTGCTTCAGCCATCTGTAGTCCCTTCCCTCCTGAGGAAAGAAGGCACAACTGGAGACACTATGAGCAGTTTGCTGAAATAAACCTACTCACTCCTTTTTGTCTTCTGGGGTTGGCAGCAAGCTGGCATCGGCCAAAAGCTGACACTATTTATAGGCCAGAGTGCAATCTGTACAAAAGATCATTCTTGTTAACCACTGTCCTGCTTAGGGTAATGAGCTGAAAGCATCTCTGAACATTCAGACAAAGCAATAGTCAAAATAGACTTCTTAGTCCCTTAACTGCTTACTATTTCACTTTATAAGATTTGAAATTTTCTTCAAAATTTCTCTTTTGTATTTTGAGGCCATCAAGACCCAAAACAATGGGCTCTTTCAAATGAAGCTAAAAACACTTTTACAGGAAACTGACTTTGAAAAAACACTACGTTCCTGAATTGATATATTCTAGGGCAGAATATGTGTTTACAGGCAAGTTATGCAGGCAAATGGAAGCATAATTTTAATGATTCATAAAGCTGTTGAGACTTTAATTGAGTAGCATTAAGGAGTTCAAGTTAATGATGTTAGCATTCAATTTAAACCCTAAGAGTCAGAAGCTTATAATGATAGCTTTCGTCAAAACTCTTTATTGAAGGTATTACCTGAATGTGGAGCACTTAAAAGCTACATTACGTAAAAAGGCATACTGGTTTATATCTGTATGTGGAACTAAAGCAATCTGTAATGATTATTCATATTTTCTAAGTTGAACTGATAATTTTTCTATGTACTTTTATCTCCCATTTCAGTTTATTCTCTTTAGATTTTAACAAACTGCAAGGAAAACACAAATTTAATGCCAGAGGTGGATGAACAGCAGTATATTATGCAGTCAGTTGTAGGAAGAAGGCACCATTGTAACCCCGATCCTGAACATACGTTTCCAGTACTGGTCTCCTGTGAATGTGTTGTAGCTTGGTTTAGTGTATTCTACTGAGCATAATCATCCTCCAAGATACCTACATTTTCAAGTCTCCTCCTTGTCTGTGTACAACGCATTGTGTCCCATTTGTTTCCA
This sequence comes from Mesitornis unicolor, assembly GCF_000695765.1. Taxonomy (NCBI): domain Eukaryota; kingdom Metazoa; phylum Chordata; class Aves; order Mesitornithiformes; family Mesitornithidae; genus Mesitornis; species Mesitornis unicolor. The sequence continues at coordinate 45,324 of NW_010208848.1, read as the reverse complement.
CCGGCTCTAACCAAGATGCCATTAGTCATGTGTAATGAACACAAGGTGGGAGGGAAGATGGTGCAAAATCTCAAGACAAAGCCAAAATTCTTTGCTCAGTGGGATTTCCCTTTAAACCAGGTCCCGATTACAAGGAGCTGGATGTTCATCTTCGGAGAATGGAGTCTGGGTTTGGCTTCAGAATCTTGGGAGGAGATGAGCCTGGACAGCCTGTGAGTTACTTCTTCCTGACTTTCCTTTTTTAACTCTAAAGTCTGTGCAAAGGTCAAAAAAGTATTACTACATAGCTGAACCCAAATGAACACCATATTAAGGCTATAAGTAAAATGGCTTTTTTATTCATTCACAGAAAAAGACAGGACTCTCAGGTTGCCCTCATCTAAAGGATGTAACATTAATTTAAGTTAGAATTAGAAGAAATTAAGATAGAAACAGTGGATCACTCGGCCCTTTACTGCAGAGTGTGACTTGGCATCTTTTAATCCTGATTTTCCAAAGTCAAGTTTAAGCAGAAGATTTAAAAAAAATCACACTGTGTAAGACTATGCATAACAATGTTCAATGTAGGCAGACTATATGTATGTATAAGGTTAAAAAATACTGTTGATAATGCAGTTTATTTCCAGGAACACAGAAGGCCCCACCAGGGAGCAGTAGTCCATGTTCCAGGTTAGACGACATCATGTGATGCATCAAGCATAGAAACTGTAGCTTTATACCATTAGGAAGGAGACATCCCCATAATCAAATAACAGGTAACAAAACCAACAGATTCATTGCAGGTGAAATAAAATAGAAAATAAAACATATACACAATTGTTAAAAGAAATATGTACATATTTTGGTAAATTAGTTATATATATAAATACCATAATTTTGAGAGAGCAGGCAGAATTAGTACTCCTTCAGAATAACTTTGATGATGTAACTATGGTTTGTCAGTCATGATTAATCCCGAGTCAATAATGATAATATTTCATTATCACAACCTAATGCATAGTCTCAGTCCTGTGATACCACATTTCTTAGATATTCTATAACTAGTTGATAGTTTTACATATTCCATATTCAAATTCATAGAGAATAGTTGTCATTCAAGCATTAACATTAACCAACACATAGCTCTGAGAAATAAAGCAGCTCCTCTATTTTAAAATTGTCAACTTCAAAACAAGACTGTTTCATCTTCTACACTTGCAGTGTGGCTGAAGCCCCTCTGGCATCACTTTCTTCCATGAAGCATGTCCCAGTGCACATAAAATGAGGCCATCACACCACCATGTTCACATTCTCCACCTAAGCATCTTTCCTGTCTTTTCTGAGTGGCCCAGCCATTATGGGTCCTCAAAAGCTCACCTACTGGGTGAAACCAAAAAGGAAATCTGTTAGGAGCTAGCAGAAGTGTCCCATTTTATCATTCTCTCCTGGAAAGAATTGGCACTAGTGCAAGATTTGGCAATCTCCCTCTACCTGCTTTGGACTATAGTATCTAGTGGCACTTCTCACCCCCCAGAAAAGTGTCCCTGGCTACAAGGCTGCTGAAAAGTCTGGGAAAGTCTCTCTTGGTCTCTTCTTTAGTGCTTTTCTCATTACAAATGGATAATTCAGTAGTCACAGACTGAGCTTCTGACTGGCTCTGTAGTTTGGAGGTTTAAAACATCCTCAAGGGAAAAAGTGCAGCTCAAATGCCTCATCTAAAAGATGATTATTTATATAAAATTGAATTATTTCAACCTAAAAGACTGTGAGAAAACTTTTTTAGAATGTCTTATATTCTGATGGTTAAGAAAACATGCCAGAGTTCCAGAGATCTGAGTTTATGTTCTGTTCAAAAAACTCCAGTAGAGTGGGAATTTTGAAATTAGTCCTTTGCCTCCTAGCTACATGCATTATGCACAGAACTGTGACAGAAGCAGCAGCTCTTTCTAGTATCTTTTCAGCAAAGGACAGACCTGGCTTTACTGTCCAAAGTTAAAGAGTTGTAGCTGGAAACCAAGTGCAGAGATAAGCACCTTGCTATTTTTGGAGAGCAGGACCAAAAATGCTGCCTTCTGTGAACCACCTTCTAAGATGCTTGCTGAAAAATTGCTCTCAGCCTGCATTTATCCTCAAGGTTGCTATCTCTATTTCAGGGCTTGCAAAGACAAAAGCATTTTTCCTTCAGACATATCAATCCCACAAACCATGTCTCAAAGTCCTCAGGAATGAATAAGATCCTAGCTTGAGGCTGAAGATCCTACGAGGCAAAAAGGCACCTCCTTAGAGCTAGGTGTTGCAGTATTGAACTTCTCAATTCTCACTCTGTTGTCCATCTACTTGTTTTCACTGCTAAAATTCATCACTAATAAAGAAGACAGATGTACTCTACATTTTTTTTAAGTCTCCATCTATTTTTTAATTCTAAATACAAGACTTCTTAGCTCTGTTTTCTCTCCTCCATGCTTCCTTGCTCCCCCAGGGACAGCCCACCCACAGCCTCCCATTCCTTTCACCTCCAGAAAAGGGAAGGCAGTTCCTGCCTGTCCTCCAAACCCCTGCATTTCCTATGAAACAAGAACTGAGATGCTTTGAAATGTTTGTTTCAGCTCTCCTGCTGTGCAGTCAGGTAACACAGAACAAAAGGAAGCTTTCATTGCCTTTTGTCTTTGTGGTTTGGTTTCCAAAAGGAATATGGATTCTTTGGCAGAAGGCAATAAGTTTTTCAAAGAAGAATCCAGATAAAGTGTTTTTAGAAGGATAATACTGGCACTGTAGAGGGATTGTAGCTTAGTTTCCTTCTAAGGTATCTATCAGCTACCTGGCACCTTAGAAGGAAAAAGTGCTGCTGGAATACTCCACTTTCCATATTTCTAAGCATAACGATTTTATTCCAAAGAAAATACTTACATTTTTGAGAAATTTCAAATATCAAAACTGTGGGTTGTGCCAGTACCAATCGCCTTTCAAATCTCATGAGATCATACCACCACAGGTATTTATCACATCTTCCAGTAACTTCAGGAGTTAATCTCAGTTAACAGAGATAATCTGACTTTACTGCAGTGAATTATAATATCACTGAAAGGTTGCAAAGATATGTAAACTGAAACTTTACTGAAGCTGCAAATTGCTGTCTCAATACGGAGAAGTATTTTGGATACCTTTGTGCAGCTCAAACTCAAAATTAGAGGAATATATACATAATTACCCCAAGAGTTTCACCTTTTCAACACAGATTGACTGGGATTCTTCTCAAAAATGCCTGCAAGGTGTATGTCTATATTCCTTTTATAATCAATGCCAAGATACAGACATTTCTAAGACATAATGTCTTAGATGTCTATAAAGCAAGACGTTAGGATAATGTAGACCACACCTTAGGATCTACTATTGTTAGCAGTCATTAGACAGAGTTCAGATAATTAACTTGGATTTAGACATCATAGACACTTATAATTAGGTGAGATTAATCACATCTTTTATGTGTATTACTTAAGTTTTACTATGTGCCTGTTGATCTACTGTGTTACATTCAGAGAAACTGAAACACAAAGTCAAATGATTACCAAAAATCACACAGAAACTCAGTATCAAAACAGAGATTAACTGGTATGAGTTAATAGACTCAGGCTTCAATTTCAGATTATGCTCTGTCATGGTCTTCCTGATCCCAGCATTTTTCATGCTTAATCTCAAGCAACAGGTGAAACTTACCCTTTTCTCTACAACACACGCTTTATTGCCTACATGTCATCATCCTTTTCCTCACACATTCAAATTGATAAATATTTTTCCAATTTGTGTTTTGCATGTAGAATTTATAATTATTATAGGAACTACTTAGCCATGAAATGAGAGCAGATGCTGGATAAGAAACAAATCTAGTCACAAAAAAGGAAAAAAAAAAGAAAATCGAGTTATTCTTGCTTTTAAATACACCAAATAACAGATATGGAGGCCATCATCTTGACAGACACACATACCTGAAGTCTTTTAAGTAAGAGTCTGCTGCATATGTTAGGAGTCAGTTCCACCACTGAGATGAGTAACACAGTAACATTCCACTGTGGACGTGAGAAATATCAGCAATAATTACTTAATTAGTCAAAAACAGAAGGAATTTTTGCACTTTGTAGTAGATACTGATGACCTGCCATGCTGTGAGCTACATTTATGTTTCTCCAAAGGTTAAAGATGCATAAATTGTTCAATATTTCACCAGAAACTGCAAATACAAAGTAAAATCAAAGGAGGAAGACAGTCCCTACAGTCTTCCAAGTTGCAGAGTTACCACCCATCTCTTCACATGATAACTAGGAAAAAGTGAGGCATCTCACTCATGTGAGATGCCCAAATATAAAGATTTTTTGAGGATACTTTGTGGAGATCTAGCTAAACGTATCTTTGGACAGCTTTTTTCCTGTCCAGTAAAGAAGTATAAATACATATTTCTTAGCTGGATTTTGCACAAAGTATTTGCCAGAGCTTTGAGTTATATTCTTTCACTGTTTGAAGAACAGAATGGAGAACCTGAAAAAGTCTCTCTGGCAACTCAGCCTGCCACTGCTTAACAGGTTCGCAGGAACACCAGGAATCAGGAAAGCACCACATCATGTTCTCTCTTTGCTAAGTTTTGAAAGCAAAAGTGAGCCAAAGGGAGGCTAAAAACTGGGGGAAGTTCTCTGGGCTCCACATGGGGTTTCATTTAAACACTCTGCTAGGATACTTGTAACTCTGCAGCTAAGACCACAGAAAAACACAAGACCACCTGTGTGACTGCCACATCTAGCCTTTGCAGTTCATAATGAAAAGCAATATTTGATAGCTTTTATCTTTTATTATTTAAAGCGGATTGTCACACAGCATGTCATATCCATCATTCTGTGCTCACTCTCACACTGAACAAGAGAAAGGAAAATTTGAAACACGCTCCGTGAATGCTTTAAAATTCTTTCAAAGATAGCAGGGTTTGTTTGAATCAATCTCAACTGTTCTACCAGTTATTCCACAGGGAAAATATATATGTCTTTTTCTAATAAATTATGTGAATTTATGTGCATAGAAAGTGGAGAAAGGCATTAAAAGGTTTTGAACAGATTTTTTACTAGTTTATATGTCCCATACAAATTACATTTAAATGTCGATTTGAGAAAACAACATCTGCCCAGAGTAAGCTGACATTTTTCCTCTTTTTCCATTTTGCTAATCAACCACTGCCTAAGCAAATATTCACTATAAGTAACAACATTTGGTATAGCACTTCTTTTCCTTTAAAGAGTCCCAAAGTAGACTCAATGTGGTGGGGTCACTTCCACTACTGACCTTAAGTGGATTACTCCAGTTGCTTACACCACACAGCAGTGAGGAACCTTAGATATGAAATATGTGGACTAACTAATTTTAAGTCAAAAGCATCCTTAAATGGGAATAATCTGCTTAGATATTCCACATAATGTAGTCTATATAAACTCAACACTCCTCAATCAATCTATAAAACTCCTCATTCAATCTATAGATAAACTGTCCTGATTTTAAAATACTAGGTAGATTATCCTTAGATCAGGATTCTCAGGTGCATCACTCCTATGCAGGTAGGAAATATCTTACCTTCTAACCAAAGGCAAGAAAGCATCTTTAATCATGCCCTCAGAGGAGGAGCACAGCTTTAAGACACAGATATCTCTTCACCTGTGCTGAATCACTAAGTTAATTTCAACCGAAATGGAGAATCACTGCATTAAATGGAAGGCTGCACCTGTGTGTGTGCTCAATGTCTATCTGATAGAATTTTGTTTCTTTGCTGCCTAGATTCTCATCGGAGCAGTAATTGCCATGGGCTCAGCAGATCGAGATGGTCGTCTCCATCCTGGTGATGAGCTGGTGTATGTAGATGGGATTCCAGTGGCCGGCAAAACCCACCGATATGTGATTGATCTTATGCATAACGCTGCCCGAAATGGGCAAGTGAATCTTACTGTGAGGAGAAAGGTGCTACCCACAGGTGAGTGAAGGCTGGGAAAGGTGAAAGGAAAAATTATCTCAATGCTGGCAGCACAAAAAAGTGTTGCTTTAAAAAAAAGAGAGAGAATTAAAATCAAAGTGAATGTTTGTGCCATTTAAAGCAAAAATAATTGTGAATATGTGTCCCTCATTTCTGTGACAAAAACACTACAGCTGAGTGTTGTTTCCTACAAAAGTGGAAACAATATTGGCAACCCTGGTGTGGTGACCATGAGTGCTCTGGATTTGTTCCATGCTGTCTTGGTCCGTGCTGTCTCCTCCAGTCCCCTTTTGGGACAAAATGTTCACCTAAGTTAAAGCTGTTAAAGCAGACCATGTCAATAAGCAATCAGAGAAAGGCTCAAAGACTGTTAACTGTTTAAGGCAGGAACTCATTTCACTCTTGTATGTGTTAAAAGCCCATTTCTGGTCTCACTGATGCCACTTAGAGCTTTTCCTTCCGACTGCAACTCAAGCTGGCTGAAAACCTTCTGTATCGCACAAGCAGCTCCTAGGAACAGGGCCAGATCCTCCCTTCAAACAGATACTTTCAGAAAATAAACCTAAAACAATATGAAGAATCTGAAGTAAATTAACCTTTAGACAAGCTCGGTCTCAACTACTGAAAAAATGTGGAACCCGGAAGCATGTGTGGCAGCATCTATTAAAGCTTTCATGGGAGAATTTGCTGCTGTTCTGTTGCCACCTTTGCTTACTCAAAGGAAAAAAGTTTATTTAAGAACTTTTAAGACATTTGTGGTGAGTACATTTCACTGAGACACCAGAAATGAGCAATACCGCGTCGCCAGCCTGTCCTGTCTTCTGCCTCCCCATGCCCTAGATCCGCTGTGGTTGCACCGTTCCTCTTCGCTCCCTTGCCAAAAAGCCGCCCTCCCACTCACCTTCGTCTTCGCAGTCCCCCTCCCACTGCGGCACCGCAGCTTCCTGCGAGCTGCGCTCTCGCGGGACTGACTTTCTTCTGTTACTGACTCCAGAGTCCTCCAGCCAGAAAGGTCCCCCTCCGCCCGGCGCGACGCCCCCTCGCAGCTCCCCCAGCGCTAGGAAAATGGCCAATAACCAAGGTAATCCGCCGAGCGCTTGCAATTAGCACCTTTCCAGGGTCAGCCGGCTGTACAGGCTGCAGGGAAAATTGGCAAGAGCATTAGCACAGGGTAGAAGCCAGCCTCTGTTGCTGCTTGTTAAATATTAAATAAAAGGGTCTATTAGACACTCTGGTCTCCTGGCACAGAAAATGAAGCAAGCTGGTAAAACACCTGGAGTTATTCTGGGGCCTTGAGAGTGCCACACCAGGGAGTATAATGTGTAACTCATTAATGTTTAAGCATTTCAGGAGCTGAACAGGATTTTAATTTGGTGTGTTACAACGTAAGCTTTGTGGAGAAATTTTTAAATGACTGATGTTGGGCATGGCTGAACAATGCAATACTGATGCATCAGGCCAATTGAATTTGTGTGCATTTCTCACTAGCATGAATGTATACAACAGTGGGATCTGAGGCTTTCTTGCCTGCCTGATAGCTGATGTACATATCTTAGCCCTCACCTGGAATGACCATTTTGCACAGGTACTTACCCAGCTCTAGAACAGAAAATCACCATTCACAAGCTCTGGGAAACAATTTCATTAGGAAAATGTGGTATTCAGAACAACACAGATTAAAATGCCATTTTTTTACAGGCAGAAGCAAAATTTAATTTTTCTGATGAATATCTATTGCACAGCTGACAATCGAATTGCCATTTAAACTTTTCCTCCTTTATCTTTCTTTTCCTATACTTAATGGCATTCAGTTGCTTTCATTTATGGCCAAGCCAACTCTTGGTCATTCTGCAGGGTAAGATAATTTCCTTTTTGTTGCCGCCATACTGACATAAACAGTATTCAGTTTTCTGAAACATGACAGCCAGAAAATGAGATCTCTCTTGTCACTGACTATGGCATTTAGTTGCAGATTTGGTTCAATAACTCTTGGAGATTTTCAATTCTAATGTAGGAGTATGATAATTGTTTGTTTTTCTTCCTCTTTATTCTCTCTAATCACTTTATTTCATAGTTGCAGAAGGACTACTAAAGGACACACCTGACTGAGAAAACAACAGCTTGTCCTTGGATGATGTTTATTTTATTAATATATACACACTGAAGGTCTAATTTGCAAGCTCTCTTCCTAGGATGTATGTGTGTGTGCATAAACTCTTCACATGTTCAGTAGGATGACTCTGTCACTCTCATCACTCTGAAAAGAAAACATATTATTTACATTCATCTGAAAGTTCTTTGTTAAAACTGTCAATAAATACTGATTTGTGTAAACAACTTAGAACTGCGAGGAATATAAATCTTTTTTCCCATCTGGAAGTGTAACTTTACTGTTTTCAGTTGCCAAAATGCTTGTACTAAAAAAGTGTGTAATCCCACAAGATTTAACTTGTTCCCTGTTCTTGTTACTATAAAGCAATACTGAGGTGTGGATGGACTCCATTTTCACTTTTGCCCTTTCCAACTCACCATACAAGAGCACCTTCAAAACCTTTAAATGAGCACTGCTTCTGTCACAACACCCACAGAAAAACTATCTGTGATTATTTTTCATTGTATGACTGCTGTGTTCCATGAATGCCTTTTGAGCATGCTAATCAAGTTGTAAGAACATTATACAGCTAATCCTAATTACTCTATGTTAGCCGCCTGCTTAAATTCTTCTAATCCAAATACAAATAATTTTATATTGGATTAGACAGTCACATTTTCCTCTTGATGACAGATCAACCAGCAGACAAAGCAGTAGTGCTTGCTAACATTTTTGCAATCCAGATAGCCACTGTTTCTTACTTTCCTTTTCTCTCTTTTAGATAGTTTAGCAATGAGTGTTCATGTTTGCTTTATCTGATTGCTCTTGAATGTTTTGCATAATCGTGTAGATTCCTGTCTCTCTGCATCTATTACAGCTCCTAGTTTAACACTTGCGGTAGTCTGGGCTATATTCAGTCAACTGTATTCATGTTGCATTAGCAAATGTAGTGTAAGTCACAGAGACACTGAGCAAGTCAGACTGTAATACTGGTGTGATTTATGTTGTAGGAGAACCATGCCCAGAGAATGGCAGAAGCCCAGGCTCGGTGTCTACGCACCACAGTTCTCCAAGAAGTGACTACACCACTTATGCTAACAGTAATCACGCTGTCTCGAGTAGCAATGCTACACCCCCCGAGGGCTTCACTTCTCACAGCCTGCAAACCAGTGATGTTGTGATCCACCGCAAGGAGAATGAAGGCTTTGGCTTTGTTATCATCAGTTCCCTGAACAGGCCCGAATCTGGGTCCACAATAAGTAAGTAAATCACATTTTTCAGTTTAATTTTTTCCAAGTTCACCCCTAATATAAATACAAAAAATTATTGAAATCTGACAGCTGCTAAAGGGACTCTCAGGGTTGCTTCCACGGGCACCTTGAACAAGACCAAAGGTTGTTCTGGCCTCCAAGACTGTGCGCTTCACACATTCATTTCGCTGTCAAAGTACAATAGGATTCACCCACAAAATAGATTTTATCTGTTCCTGTATCAAGAAACCAGCAGGGTTATGTGAATAAATTATTCCACCACACTCAATTTTTTTGTTTTTTAATCAAGATGAAGTTCAGGATCTTGAAATAAAAGCTGAGATCACAGCAAACCACATGACAACAGCTGTCCACTTAGGGCACTGCAGAAGCAACTGGAAAATGGGAAAAGTGGTTAGACAGAGGTCCAGAGAGGTTGATTTTTTAACTAACTGGAGTATACGTAATACAAAAGTTATGACTGAGTACAGGGATAGGGTGAATATAGTAGCAGGATCTGCCCTTAACAACTATAGTTAACTTTCTGTCCAGAAATCTAATGTTTGCTAGGGCTCAAATTTATTGCTTTAATATAAGCATCTGGTGCAATTTGAGATGTCCTAGGTACCTCTAGAGAGAGGTCAGGCAGATGTGACATAGGACCTACAGAAGACTCAGACCCTTTGGCAGTGGCAGCTGCAGGCACCGGGGTGCCCTTGGGTGTTTCAAAAGGTATTTAACCAACTGTGAGCTGAGCCCCTTGGAAGAAGGATGCATAAAAGGGTTTATGTTGAGAGACATCCACATATCCTATCAAATCCATTTGAAAGTGTAAATGCTAACCACTGCTGAAAAACCAAGACAAGTGAGAACATTTGTCATTTTGCAAGTTGCAGCCTAATGTAGTTCTTTCCTTGCATTCAAAAAATGTCATGAAGGAACAGTTCTTTTGCCCAAAACTGCTTCCTGAGGAAATAAAATAACAATTTCAACTTTTAAAGCCAAACTTCACTCTTCTAAATTCATTACAGAACCGCAACTGAGAGAATACTGGGAAAGCCATATCTCACAATAGCCAATGAACTCAAAAAACTTCTTTGCAGTATTTCATGATCATGCAGTTATTAAAAGAGTTGCTTTTCCTATTACCTCAGCTGAATTTTAAGATTCCATCATTGCTAGAATTAATATTGTAACAAAACCAAGGATAATTAGCCTCTTGAGACTCTTGAGTTTTCACTTTATTGAATGTAATAGCCAAATGGAAGTTCTTCACAGAAGATCAGACAGGGAAAAAATAATCCATAGAGGACATTGAGATGCATACATATTAATCACTTAAGTCAGCCAGGAATTTTTCGAGAAAAATATTTAATAGATAGGTTTTGTGGCTGGGGGAGATGAAGAGGGAAAAAGGAGAGGAAGAGAAAGAGAAAATGTCCAAGCCGCTGTAAGTTCTGTGACTGCTGAGGTCAACAGACACAGGTTCAAGATCCTCCTTTACCTCATACCTTCCAACATGTTCTTGAGATATTCTTTCTCCCCAAGAAACTACATAGGTAGCCACTGTTGAACCTCAGTTGAACACCTGCAGTAGTAAACTAGAATGACAGTCTGCTGTGAAAGTGACAGGAGAATTTATTCAAATAATAACTGCATTGAATTTCAGTGATTCCAGAGCATCCAAATCTGAGTTTAGAAGAACAGCAATGAACCAAAAAAATGACATTTGCTGTAGTATGTGACAGAACAGAGAAAAAATTACCCTTTCTATGAGAATTTTGTTCCAAAAATGTAGTAGAAAAAATAAGCTGAAAAATTACATACTCTGTCATCAGTAATAAAAAACAGGCTAAAAAACATTGGTTATTTGTAGTTTAAGGGAGATTCCTTTTCTTTACTTAGTATTTATTTCAGTGAAGTAATTTGGGCTATGTTAATAGGAGCATAGTCAGTAGATTGAGGGGAAATTATTTACTGAGCACTCATTAGGACCTGTCTTGAATATAGCATCTGAGTTTTGTGCCCTTTAATAGAATTCAGAACAGAAAAACTTCAGCAGCAGCCACTGGGACATTCTGAGGTCCCTTCCAGCTTGAAATAACCTGAAAGTCCTTGATTAAAATGCAAAATCACATATAGAAAGTATCTTAATGGTATGAAAATATCACCTGGCTGTAGATGTAATGTCCAAAATACAGCTTACATCAGTACTGAAGTATGTATCTATGTGGCACCATGTCAGACACCTTAGTAATCATCCACTTCTGATAGCAGTAATGTGTTAATTTGGTGCAATGTTGTACTGTATTTCCAGTATTTCTGCTTTCAGAACCAGTGTGCTTGTTTCCAGCTCATGCATCCCCACATGGTCTAGAATGATGCTGTGCAGACATACCCTAAACATAAGCAGTTAAATTTTAATTTTTTGTTTGCAAGGCTACTCCAAAAGAATCAAAATGGGCAAAATAGATCAGAATAGCCAGCAATGTGCCCTTGTGGCCAAGAAGGCCAATGGCATCCTGGGGTGTATTAGAAAGGGTGTGGTTAGTAGGTCGAGAAAGGTTCTCTTTCCCCTCTGCTCTGCCCTGGTGAGACCACATTTGAAATATTGTGTTCAGTTCTGGGTCCCTCAGTTCAAGAAGGACAGGGAACTGCTTGAAAGAGTCCAGCGCAGAGCCACAAAAATGATGGAGAGAGTGGAGCATCTCCCTTATGAGGAGCGGCTGAGGGAGCTGGGTCTCTTTAGCTTGGAGAAGAGGAGACTGAGGGCTGACCTCATTAATGTTTATAAATTTGTAAAGGGCAAGTGTCAGGAGGAAGGAGCCAGGCTCTTCTCAGTGACAGCCAATGATAGGACAAGGGGAAATGGGAGCAAGCTGGGGCATAGGAGGTTCAGTTGGAACATGTGGAAAAGCTTTTTTACTGTAAGGGTTACAGAGCACTGGAACAGGCTGCCCAGAGAGGTTGTGGAGTCTCCTTCTCTGGAGACATTCAAAACCCGCCTGGACACGGTCCTGTGTGACCTGGTCTGGTGATCCTGCTCTGGCAGGGGGGTTGGACTGGATGATCTTTCAAGGTCCCTTCCAACTCCTAATATTCTGTGATTCTATGAAAAGGGACTATTATGTAGTGCCAGACACTACTAGGAATAGCATTGCCTAAAAAGTTGTCTCACTGGAAGCATCCTCAGGGCAAAGTGAAAAGGCTTTTTGATTTAAGAATGTTTATTTTGGTAACTCTATTCTTCTCTCTACTGTCTTGGAAAAGCAAAAGACTTTAGGGCTTGGAAGCATAAGTATCATCATCACTTTTATTTGAGAATGCAATTAATCGTGCACTGAAAGTATTTTCCTTGTTCTTGAAATCACACTTATAAACTATGTTTTACAGTCCAACAGATTACAGCAGCTCTTGCTCAGTACAGGAGTGAGAACCTTGTGTCACTAGTCACTTGTGCTTCAAGCACTGTTAAAATTGAGGCAGTCATTCAAACAGAGTTGCTACTAGCATCAGAGCTGCAGGTCTGTGGGTTCCCTGCTTTGCAGTTGGCCCATAGCTCAAGGGGTTGCACTAAAGCTCACCCTCTGGGTGTTTGCCAGGGAAGGTAAAACCAGCTCTGGCTATGAGGCTGTAGGACCACCCCATGAAGTCAGGGGAGCAGGGCTCCAGCTGTCTCATACCCCTTTCTCACCCTCTCTGACAGGGAGTGCACTGGGCTGCTCCCACACAGCCTGTTAGGAGTGCTTCACACTCCTCTGACCTGGAAAAGAGCCACCAAATGCTCGGGAGCTCCCAGAATTGAGGATGTCGTTCTTGTTCCAAGCCTTAAGGTCTTGGTCAGCTTTTCTCTCAAGATGCTTTGCAAGGGGTTCATCATCACTGCTGATTTACAGACCTGCTTTTGCCTTGCAGAAATTTTCAAAACACTGAGAGCATTTTTTTTACCCTTGGTACAGGTACAAACTGAGGGCAGACTACAGCCACAATTAGGGAATGAACTATTTTTTCACATTTTGAGATAAGCAGCACTGTAGTAGTTGTCATTTAAATAAATTACTACTAAATATTTAGGAGCCAGTCTTTAGATCTGGATGTCATTTTGACATACTAGTATTTGCTTAAATATCCAATTCTTATGGCATATTTCTTTCCCTGTGTTCTATAATAGTAGAAGTTTTTTCTCCTTTTTGTCAGAGCACTCCTTGGGATGTTCTCTAATCCAGCACAGGGGATTATCTTGCACCAAACTACAGTCCTGATGTGGGACAGGTCAGGAATGGAAAATGAGTGACAAGGACTGAATGAAGAGATTTCACAGGGCAAAGCAGGGGCATAGACAAGATCAGCCATACTTCAAAATTGTATCAGTGAAAGAAGATAAAGTGTATAAATAAAGAAACATGTTTGGGTGGTACATCCAGGAGCAAGTCGTTTGGCTGGTGTAAAACCCAGAGGATCTTAGAGTGTTAAGAGATTAAAAAAAGCAAAATTCACCTGGCCAGTCTCCTGACCTGTTCCTAATGGAAGAATCAACTTCCACTGACCCTAAAACATGTTATCATGCTTTCCCCCAGACCCTGTCCCGACATTACAGGGTGGTTTGGCTCTCATCCCTTCTCCAGAAAGGCCACCTAAATTTGACATTACACTGTGCTTTCCTTTGCTATGCAGGCTGCACATAGGTTATCAAAATTTTATAATCTCCAGTGGTATTTCTTTAAAGGACTCAGTGTCACATTCCCAGCTGAATGATTGGAAGATACAAACTTTGTTTTTTCACTTTTAGTTTGGGGTAGATATGAACTGCTTTAACCTCATGCATCTGTGGACACCTTCCCAGGCAACTGCCTTTGCCCCCTGAGTTACAAACATCTTTTAGATGGTTCAGTGGCAGAGTTACATGGCTAAACTGAGCAGACATGCATGTTTCCAAAGTTCTGTCCTGGGGAACATCGGCATGCTTCCCCCAGTAAAAACACTCACAGCATGTGTGTTTCTGTGAGGGGTCCTCCTGGGGCTGTCCCCTCCAAGTCCCAGCATCCTGCAGCAACGTGTGAGGCTATGGAGGTGCAGTGGTGCCCGGGGTGGCATTTCCTCACATGACAGTACTGAGTGTCACAATACAGCTAAAATCCTGAAACCAAGTTAATTAATCTACCCATTGCATTATGTTTAGGATAATACTCAACATTCTTGTGGAGCTTTTTAGGACATCAAGTTCAGTATCTGCATCCCATGGAAAAGCACTTGAAGCCAGCTGGAAATGACCAAAAGGAGATTTCTGGATTATTTTGTCCTAGAGCTTTATGGAGTACACTTCTCCCTGCCTACTTCCTGCCACTTTTACTTCATGTGTTTGGGATGCAGTTTCCTCTAGAGAAAGAACTTGTTATCCCCTATAAATCTCTTAACACCCTAATTTCTGTAGTAAGAAACCGTGTGTTGTAAACAGATCTCATTAACTGGCAACTTCCACTGAAATTGGAAAATTGGCAATATTTCCATGAATTTTATTGCAGCAGGTACTGTCAATTAGCACAGTTTAAAACTGTAAACAAACTGAAAATACAGGCATAATCAATATTTTTTAAAAAATTAGGGCAGAAGACCATGTATAGTTGTTATGATCTCCCTCCTGTTTAGCAAAGGAGTTGTAGATTTAATTTGCCCCTACGTTGCATATGCCAATGACTGCTGGATTGTCAAAACACAATAAAACAGAGTCTAATGAAAGAGGTTTCTCTCATTTCTCAAAACATGCAGTCTTAACTAAAAACCATAAATCCAAGATAAGCCTCTGCTGACTGCAGAAAACAGCATTCTGAAATAAGTCCCATTCAGCCCCAGACTTTCTTTGAACTCCAAGCAGTTTAGAGATAAAAACCAGCTTATTGATCAATGATAACTGTGATCTGAGACAGCTATTTTTGCTGCAATTTCACCCATGCTTCTTCCTGGGTAAGGAGGTGCCTGGGGACAGAATTTTCTGTGACCAATCTCCAAGAACTAAAGAGAAAAAGAGCTTTGGAAATGAGGATGTCCATCTACTCCAGCTTGGAGGTGTTTGGAACAGAGCAGTGAAAACCCACCTGCAGCATGAGTCGCCTGTGGAAGGTATTTGTGACTGGTAGGGCAAAGGATCTGGTTTCTCACTTCCGCTGGGCTTTGATATTCGGTTTGAGCTGCTCTTCTGTCTCTTCAGCTACAAAAAACCCATGTTTTCTAGGCTTGTTTAACTGATAGTATAATTTGGAGCTAAAAGAAATTGTTATAGGCTTAGTTTTTCAAATCAATACATGCAATTAATAATAATTAAATAACCTCAAGAAGTGAAAGAGGTTTAGTTTATCACTGAAAATGCACTGCTGCAGTTTGCAGGCATGAATTGTCTAACTAGCTATTTGATATTTCTGGAAAATAAAGCATGGAGGATCTTAGCCACATCACTCCCCTCTCTAGGCGACTTCTGTCCTCTAGCATGTTCCTGGATGGGTCATTTAGACCCAGTGGGGCTGCTCCTGTGTTTTCTAAGAACAGACTGCAGCTTTTCTTAGCACAACTAAGGGAAGGGAATCAAGGTTTTTCTAACTATTTCACAAGGCCCATTTTGCTTTCAGGAGAAGCCTGAATTAAGGTACCAAAGTTCCATTAATTTTTTCTTAGATCTTCATGTTTCTAAGTTCCATGCATTCCTTCCTACCTAACTTTTTATGCCTGTGACAAAATCATGCTATGCAAGTACATAGGCTTCATACTGGCACACAACGGGATATTTTGATTCATAGGTTCATTAACCTTACAAACAAAAGGGATTATTGTCATCTGCAACTATGCTGCATGCCACAGATTTCTATTTTCCAAATAAGTGTCACATGAAATAGCCCATGAATTTCAGGAGGATATTTTATCTTGACTTTAATATTAGCCCTGATATGAAGTCCATCATACTCAAGCTTCCCAAATTTTCGATTATTCAGTTACAATGAAATTATAGATGTTTACATTTAATATATTCTCCCAATTAAAATCCAACATGCTGGAGCCTGCTGGTTGAATCTAAACTCTTGCACCTTTTGAGAATTGAGTGTGTAATAAATATTCATGTGATCAGCTGTATAACATTGAAAAGGACAGCTGGCTCAGGAAGGTTCATTTGCTTGGTTTACTGTCTGTATTGGTTAACATTAGAAAAGATTGCAAGAATTTATCTGCCAAAGGGTTTAATAGGTAAAGTAGAGGTTTGATTTGTTTCCCCTTAACAGATCATTTTGACATTTAGCTACTATATTGAGGAAAAAATGAGGAAGTTACTTTCTACAAAATATAATCTCAACAGTTATGACTAAAATAACTGAACAGATGTAAAAAAATTATTGAAGTAAACCAGAAAAGCATTATTTGTTGGTAACATCTTCTTAGAATCAGCTGTTCTCAGCATAGGAGTCTCCCAAGTGAGGAGGAACAATTTTTATTTCCAAAAAGCAAGAGGCTGATAGAAATACACAGTGTTAGAAGCAGTACCTGTATGCAGCAACTGGTGTTACTGGCTTTGTGCTCAGCTGACCCAAGCATACGGGCCCTCAGGTGTAAAACCGCAGAATTTACTCTTTCTTTTCTATGACAAGAAGATGTGGGAAGGATGTTAGTTTGGATCATGGAGACTAAAAGTGAGTGATTTTATCAGATAAAATTATTAATATCAATAAAAATGTGAATTTTTAGTTATCAATAAGTTACTGAAAGCAGACCCTATCCACTTTCTAAATGCAAAGTTGTATTTTGAATAATTTAGCATTTTATTTTTTTTTAATTTAAGTTCACTTTTAATAATGAGCTTATTGCTGATCATTGCACAATTATCTGCTTTCTGGGAAAACCTCAGCTTCTAGGTGCCAGTGCTGGGTCAGTTTGTGTTCCTGATACAAATGCTGTAAATCTCTGGCAGGGATTTAGGGGGACAAGTTGATGGTTTCAGATGTCTTAGAAGCTTTGGTGCTCTCAGGATTCAAATCTCCCTGAAGTCACAAATTTTTCATAAAACACACTGCAAATAATTAGATCCCACCATAAGATCCATTGTTAGGAAGTGCTTCTGCGGCATTGCTGTTCTCAGGATCTAGGATTATGACTTCTGCCTTGGAAGAATTTTTTTATCTTAAGGTAAATAACCATATATATCACTCTTAAGTATCACATTTTGGATAAATCAACAGTATTAGAGAAAAGCTCATGTATATATCTGTCTGGAAGCATACTGTATGCTTCATATACATATAAACTGAATCTCACTAATTTTCCATCTTTTCAGCAGTTAAAAAAATCTATATAAATCCCTGTTTATCATATTTTTTTTCACTTGCATTCATTTTGTAGTCTGAGAGAACTAAGAAACTAATTGCCCTGTAAAGGGGTGGCTTGTTTTCAGTCTTAGCATGAATTCCTGGGGGGATTAAAAAAAAAAAAAAGGAAAGAAAAAAAACCCCAAAACATCACCAACAACAACAAAAAAAACCACCAAAAAACCACCACCCCACTCACACCACAAATCCAAGTGTTTCTGTATAGCCTGTTCATATTAAATGCTGCTCAGGTAACTCTGTGTTTTGAAATAAGTGGATCAAATTCTCTGCAGAGTCTAATCCTGTAACGTGCTGCCGCTGTTCAAAATGTACATATGTTTGGAGAACAGCTTGTGGCGAATTCTTAAATGAGGTGTGAATAGATTAGTAAAAATTTTTAAGGACAAGTGGAATAATTTCTCACCAGTCAACTGATCTGGGGCTTCCTTTAAAAGGTTCCACTATTAAGTGCTCTGCTTAAATAAAATTAAAACACTGAAAATGCAAGCTAAGAAAAAACATGATGTGTTAATGAAGTAACTAATGAATAATTAAATGCCAAACAAGGAAGGTTTCTTCCTGAGAAGAGTTCTGTAATGTAATTTCTGGGAGAAATCTAGGAGCCACACGGCTCTGCACTGTCCCCGGCTGTGACCAGTGGTAGAGAGGACACCACCTACAGATACCTTCCCCTGGCATCTCCTCAGCCTTCACAACCATCTGATGTAATCAGCAGTGGATCCACCTCTGTCAATTTGTCTAATCCTCTTTTGGATCCTTTCCTCCTTCTGACCCTTCAGGAGGTTGCCCCATCTTCTGCAAGCTGCAGATAGTAAGCTCAGGGGCTACTTTAAACAGAGACTGTTCTCTGCATCTGATGACCATGCTGACTTTCTCTGAATATTTGGTAGCTCTGTGCTATTGTTTTTTGAGCAGGGATACTGGGACTATCAGCCATAGTTTTGTTTCATTTGCTATTTTGTATCTAATTCTTAAAATTCTATTTGCTGTTTTACTAAGTTCATGTGTTTAGACAAGTTTTCAAGATCTCCTGAGTAGTAATAATGAATGTAAGGCCCATCCATGCTTAAGCTTAGGCAGTGTTATTTTTTCCCCATGTGCATCATCTTGCATTTCTATTCATGAGATTTTGTCTGCCACTTCACTCAGCCAACTTGCATTGACAGTTTTACAGCTCTTCCACACCTGTTTTAGATGAGACCATTCTGAACAATAAAAATTCTCCATTATGGAAATTTACGGCTCATTTCTAACTTTGATCCTTAGCTTTTACCTAATTAATCCCCTATGAGAGTATCTATCTCCTTAGCCCTTCGCAGTAAGTATTTCACCACCAAAGGCTCTTTAAAATTAAAGTTTTCTAACATATTCTAACTTGTACATATTTTTGTGAACATCAGGTAATCCACCTCCCTTTGAAGCACTCATGCTTGTCAATAAATCCTTAAATAAATCCTCCCCTCCCAAGGCAGCAGCAGGGACCACAGCAGCCAGGATATTGTGGCTTAGGAGAAGACTCAGGCAGAGCTCCTGTGAGGAGAGCAAGCAGAGACCAGAAAATCCTCAGGGTATTACTGGGAGAGAAGGAGCCAGGAGATAACTTCTCCTTGTATGATCTAGAAATGCACAGAAACCAGCTTCTGCTGAATGACTGTGAGTTTTATTAGTAATTCACTGAATTTGCCCATCAAACCCTGATATAGCACACCAGCAGTCTCCTTTGCAGACTCTGATAGAGATTCAGGTTCCTTCTGCAAAAGCTTTCCACCCCCTACTTTACAGCAAGTTCCTATGACAACATTGCAACCTCAGAAAAGGACCATTATATCTTCAAAAACCAAAGTGCAGTAGAAAAGATACCTTGATAGACATGAGGTTTTTTCTGAAGGAAACACTACTGTTGATCCTTTCATAGCACAGCAGGACGAAGGCAGTGCAGTGATATCAAAACATTTAGAGTAGATACCTTTATTGGGAAGGTAAAGGCCATTAGGCTTAAGAGGAAGAAAAAAAGAATACAGATTTCTTCATCTCTCTCCCTCCCTTCCCTTCCCTCAGGATTTGAAGTGGGATCAGACTCTCATGGCTCTCCCACCTCCAGCTTTGATTTTAGCAGACATCTCAACCATGCAGACATCTACTTTATTCACTTGTCAGATGCAAGAAGTCAGACAAAAATTGTTTTGGCAAACTAATAGGACTTCCTACCCACCCACCCACCCCCATCACTACTGAAAATAATGTCTTTACTTCATTATTTAGGCTAGCAAAAGCATCTTCTTTAGGCTTAGCAATGGCAAGCATGGGAATTTTGACTATAGCATCTCAGCCAAAATACTTTACCTTCTTTCTTCTACTAAATTGCTTGCTTTTTCATATAAAGCAGTCTCATTTTCAGTTCTCCACTGACGTGTAGTACAGACATGGTAATTTCAGATGGATCTTTTATTACATATACCAGAAACAGGCACATTTTAGTCTTAGCTTAAATGATTCTTGGTGGTGCTTTAAGAATTGATTTGATGCGAAAGGCTCTGTGTGAATATAAACTGTTTCAGTGTCAAGTTACTCTTTTACTTGTTTACTTACTGATAGGCATGCATGGCAGTTACACATCTGCATCAAGGGCAAAATAAATTCACATTTTGTGCAAAGTGCGGGTACTCATATTTAGTATCTTTGAAAGCATGGAAGGGTTTAGGCAACATGTAATTTAGGCAACATTGCGACATGAATTGGATGCTTATTTCCTAAGCAGCAAGATATTTCTGAAGCAGACTTGTGTCCGTATTACTAAAACCATAATTTACTTTATACTGTAGTCATAAAGAAGCATGCATTTTGATCATGGCTTGCACTTCGGAGTACTCAATTATATTTGTAGTTCTCGCAAAATTAATTTCTAATACCGTAAACAACACTAATGTCCACACTAGAAACCTAAGTCCCTTTGAGGTACGCATATTGTGGCTTTGCATGAGATGTGCAATCTGTGTTTATCACCATCACCTTCAGGGAATGTTTATCAGAGGTCTAGGATATTTGTTCTGCAGTGATGAAGTGTTCTGAACACATCTCCTGTTAGAGCTTTGTTTTATAAGAGCACTGGTAGCCTAGATATTTCCCAAAAAATATTTGATTAATCTTTTCTTTCACCTTTTCTAAGTTCTCTTTAGATATTAGAATTTTAAGGATTTATTATTTTAAAAAAACAAACAGAAATTTAACTGGTTTAAAATACCAGTTGCAGGTGGATAGTGAGGCTGAGCAGCTTTGTCCCAAGTTTGCCAAGAATGAAGTGTGGGATTGGTGAGGGATACTCAGGCGGCACTAGGATATCAATAGAATATATAATCAAATTTAATTGTGATAAGCATATTTATAGGTAGTAGAAAGAATAATTGCATGCTCTTTGGGGAGAAGAGTCAGCTATAGTGGATGCATTTAGTTAAAAATCAAAGGAGAACAGGGAAGAAACATTGGGAGAAAGATCAAGAGTAATATTTAGAAAATTCAATGAAAAATAACAGAAAAGACAGAACAGGAGAATGGATGGAGTACACAGAAAGGTGCACAGAGGAGCAAAAGCAAAGTTGATCTGTAATGTTTTGAAAATGGAGGTTCTGTTTGATGTAGTAAATGTGCCTATGCGCTCATAATTAGCTGTAAATTCATGCTGGCATGTATCTAATTAGAAAATTGCAAATCTCAATACATTTATGATTTCTGTTCATCAATTAACATATTTGAATGGAGGAGGAGAACAATTTAGTGAACCCTGGGCATTTTCATTAATAACATGTATTTGTATATAAAATAAATTATGTTTGTAGTGCCTCTACTGAAACATACAAATAAAGAACTTCTGTAAGCTAGGAGGTGGAAGGCAATTTATGACTACTACTTATTGTGCAAATTTATCCCCTTCACGGTTTTAATGCCTTATTGTTCTCCTGATCTGTTTATTGTCTTGTTATGTGCCAAGTTTGCAAATTAGCTGAACCATAAACTGACTTTGGACTTCATATGTTTATGCCAGGTATACATGCACATCTGGATTCTGAGTTTTTAGTGAAGTCTGTACTGTGTTAATGCAAATGACATTGTATAAGGATTTATATTCTTACATGTTTATACACAAGTTGTTTTTATTTCATATAGAACTTTCTTTCAAATGAACTCATTTCCTTTTGCTTGTGAACTTCACCACTTCTTTCAGCATATGTTAACTGTGACTCTTGTTCCTTGTCTAGCTGTACCCCATAAAATAGGGCGGATAATTGATGGAAGTCCTGCAGATCGCTGTTCAAAACTTAAAGTTGGAGACCGGATCTTAGCTGTGAATGGCCAGTCCATTATTAACATGCCTCATGCAGATATTGTGAAGCTAATTAAAGATGCAGGTCTCAGTGTAACTCTTCGCATCATTCCTCAGGAGGGTAAGTCAATGGCCCTTAAAAACAGGAAGGAAATTTTAAGTAGACTCCAATTAGCTTGAATTATGTCACTGCCTGAAAGAACATCTTTTGTTTCACTTCCTCAGCTGTAACGTACAGCACACCAAAATTACAGCCTTAGAACCAGCTTAAATAATACCTGAATTCTTGAAAAGGTCTCTGGTTATGAAAAGGTTGTTTAAAGCAAATCTGGAGAAACCTGAGAGAGAGCTAAGTACTGGAGAGTCAGTGTTAATGTCTTTTGGAAGAGTTGTTTTCTACATGGAAACGTATCTGACAAGAGTGCCAGGTTTTGAGTTCATTCCCTTACATCCTGCTACAAACTAATCCAAAGTTTGGCAGAGTGATTCACAACAACTGCAATGGCTGTCACCAGGCATGTTTTGCCACGAGCTGCCTGTGACAAAAAGTGATGTGAAGGAAGAGTTCAGATTTGGTCGTTTCCTCCATGTATATATCACTATAAACGCACAAGGCAGGTAACTGAACTCTAAATTATCTCTTCTGAAAGGTGAGTATAAGAGGACAAACTCAGCCTAGTCTAGTGGGAGGTGTCCCCGCCCATGGCAGGGGGGTTGGACCAGATGATCTTTAAGGTCCCTTCCAACCCAAACTGTTCTTTAATTTTATGATTATTCTGGTCATTACTCCACAGGTTATCAGTGAAGATCTTTTGATGTTGATTTCATTGGGTTTGCAATTGATTTCAGGGCGTGTTTTAGTTTAGCAATGTGCTGTACTGGTATATGAATTGCACTGTATTAATGAGACTGTGGCCTCATATCTCAGCAACAAATGCCATTAGAGCTAGGAATGTCACACAGCAAGCAATGTAATTACTTAACGATCCATGCTCCACTTAGACGACCTTCACCTTCTGCTGCTGCATCCAGCAACAGGACAAGGAAATGGTCTGACACTGGCCATGGACAGCAACTGGGGGAACTTGTCTGCTCTGTTACATGAATTCAGTGAAGGGAAAACCACAAACCATACACAAGTTCAGAATTCAAATCAAAGAGCTGCTGTGTAACCACTGGAGGTCTGTTTTGCAAGCATCTACAAACAAGCACAAAGCTGTATGCAGTCCATGCAGATTATTTAGGCCTTCCTGGTACTCAGATTAATTCATATTAGCAAATTCCTAATAGTTCAGTGTTAGAGATGGATACCTTAAATTAGAAAGCAAGCAGAGTTGCACCTGAGATGCAGTGCTACGAAGCGTTCTCAGATGCTAGTAGTGAGAAATTATTTGTGCCCCAGGCATGGCTTCCCTGTGTGACACTGGACACCTCATTTGCCTTCTGATATTAGCTTCCCAGCTTATAAAATTAGGAAAAAAATCTAATACCTCTGTAATGTACTTTCAGATGAAAAATACTATATAAATGCAAAGCAGTTTTAGAAGCAGCTTATGATTTGACTAGTTCATCCATAGTTATAAGAGTAATGTATAAATGAAGGACCATATTCCCAATCTTTGTCTCTGAAACTTTGCAATACAAAAGAGACTCACAGATGCAAAATGGGCAATTAAAGCCTTAAGGATAGTAATTACACAGACAAGTATTGCTTATGCCTGCATGAGGAGTGTTTTAAGTGCAAATATACAAGCTGTTTTGACAATTAAGCCTAAATTGGAAAGATTTTTAATAATGTAGCCAAAATTTTTAAAATAATTATAAGCATAAATTAAATAAGTAGAGAGCCATTAGAAATGTGCAGTCATAGGGGACAAATTAACATGTTTAGAAAGTAAGAAATAAATATCATTCAAAATTCAAACTAGATTCAAATATAAAACTAGGCAAGATCTGGATGGTGCATAGCTGTTGCTGGTAGGGACGCTCAGCTGTGTGCATGTCCATTCTGGATGCTGTGCACCTTGCCACACCGGCCTCACTCATTCTGTTGCAAGCAGGAATAAAAAGATATAGATTGTACTTTTGGTGTTGATAATGCATGGGCAATTACTTCTGCAGTGCTCTGTCCTCTTGTGGGTCGAGTCTCTTTCATCTACACTTCTAAATAGGTAAATGATGAACAACATACTGGTATCAGTCTGTCAGGAGAAATATATTCAGTATGAGCTCAGTGCCAAATGTGTCTTCCCCCAAGTGCAGCGGGAAGCCTGAAGGAAGATTGGCATCCTTTATTTGTAACAAGGCCATGAGGCCACATTTCCTACCCTAGCCTCTGTGTCTTTTTGAATTTTATATTTGGAAAGAAGGACTGTGTGTGTTTCTGCAGTGTGCCTATGTGAAACCCCATTCATTTGGCACAATACAGTGAAATAAAACATTGGTTAAGCTGGTTAGTCAGAATTTATTGAGATTGGTTTTACTGTTCAGAGTGCTCAAAGATTTAAAAAAATTGGAAACTCTTGTTGAGCTCAAAGATAGCAGGAGCTAACATAAACAAGCCAGTGTTTTATCTTTTGTGACAACAGTCTGTCATCCCATAACAGCGGTGAAAGCAATAAAATTGTTCATTCTCTCAAAATGAAAAGTTTGCCAATATCATTATTTCTAGGCTTTAAAAGAAAACATTAAACACTGAAGCCATTTACCTTGTTCAGTTGGGTTTTAAATAATTAAGGTATCAACTGAAGTTATAGAGGTGACCAAAATTTCAGATCCCACAGACTATCTATCAAAAGAAGCCCATTAGGTTCAAATGTCTTAAAATCTAATTATAACTCAAGAAAGTAAAAGCGACAAAGCATAAATTTTCAGAGGTAGCATCTGACCAAAAATGACTGTTGTCTACCTTTGCCCTTCACTAAATGCTGCACTGTGACAGGTCTTTAATCTCCAGCTTCCCATTATGCAGAGCTGAACAGCCCAGCCTCAGCCCCCAGCTCGGAGAAGCAGAGCCCCATGGCCCAGCAGCACAGCCCCATGGCCCAGCAGAGCCCCCTGGCGCAGCAGAGCCCTGTCACCCAGCACAGCCCCGTCACCCAGCCACCGCCTCCGCAGCCCCTCCAGCTGCAGGGACATGAAAACAGGTAAGAGCAGAGCCTCTGCCTCTGGGGCTCACGGGATGCTGTGAGCAACCACCTGTGGGGGTCTGACAAGCCATAGTCCCGTAGAGCATGAATTGTGCATGCCAGGATGATGTGTAAGTCTCATTCAGGTATGAAACACATTATTATGAACAAGAGTCCAGCCAAACTTCCTCAAACATCCATCAGGATCATATATTTGCTGAAGAACTAAACACTGAAGTATTTCTTGCTGAGCATTTCATTGCTGACATGCTTTCTCATATCACTGCAACTTAGAAAATGTGGTGGCCTTTTTGTTCATTATCTTACATTATTTTTCTTTTCTATTAGAGTTCTGGATTTAGGAAGATATTTCTAGAAGAGGTTTATCTATGGTGTTTCATTTTCCAGCCAATTTCTCATGTAATTTTTGCATACGCATTGACAAATTTATCTGTGGTAGAAATTAAATGGTAGGGGGATAGAATTTTTGTGACCAGCTGTATTAAAAGCTGTATATATATAAAAAGCATGCTCAGGCTGTGGAATGATACAACTTTCAGTGATCTCCAATCAACACTATTTAGTCTTTGGATTAATTTTTGGCATGTTAAATGAGGCTGATTACACTGACTGTCTTTATGCTAATGTTCAGTAACCAACGTACCTCATCAAAACCCACTTCCCCAAATAGTAGATCCTGGTTACAGAATTGTAACTTTTTGCTTCTGGAGATATTTGAGTTCAGTTGTGATGTAGACACTGTGCCCTCTAATTCTCCTTGCTTAACAGATGTAGCACTTTCACTTGCCTGAAATTATTATCAATTAGTCACGCTTGGCAATTTTCTTTGCTTTATATTTCATTGAGTGTTTTTTCCAAAAGTGATCACCTCCTAGAAGACACATGTTTCTGACAAAGTCCAATGCAAAGCTTTCACATAGGTCTTTCTGTGCAGTTCTAAGTCAGTATTAAATGTGTATTGAATTGGGAATTTTCAGTGGGGACCAGTAAACACAATTAAATTTCCAAAAAGAAATTCTCTATCAGTTTTACTGAAAAGCATAAGATATAATTGGTCATGTCACCATTTACTTATTCAGCAAAAATTACTGTGTTTCCAACTGTAAATAAAAGCTTCATTTTCTGGGATATAGCTGTGGTGCTATATTGGGAACCTGCTAAGGATGACTCTTATTCCAGAAAAGGTTTCATTATTGCTAGTTCATATAGTATCATTTTTCAATAGATTTTATAAGTCAGATTACAGCTGGTTTATACACATACATTGTTTCTGTAACAAAATCAAAACATGGTGAGATATTTAAAACTCCTAGGAATACTAACTAGTATTTTTACTTCCGATATTAATAAGACTCAGTATCACAGTAAGCCTATTTGTTCTCCATCTTCTTTTTACAGAGTCATGATAATGAGTAAAGAAAATAAGAGGATTGCATGTATACATGCAGGTCTTATTATAGATGCCATGTATAGGTTTTAAAAGAACATGTGACAGCAGGCTATTTTCATCTTCTCAGAAAAGTCAAAGGGAAATAGTTCTGGTATTTTTATGTCTGGCTAGGCATTCAGCTAATTAAAACTGGTGTGTAGGAAGATTTGCCATAATGTTACTTTAAATATACTGATAAAGTAATGAAGTTTTGACACATATTTGGAACATTTAGATTATTTAGATTATTTTTTCATACATAAATTAATGTGATCAAAACCAATGCTCTCATTTTTTCAGAATGTGAGGTTTTTTTTAAATCAACTAGTACATTTCAAAATCCCTTCTAAAACCTGTATGCGTCCATCTATGTGCATGAGTACATATACATACATGGTTGCTCCATTGATTGAAGCCTTCCAGGTGATTACTGAAGCAGAAATGTATATTTCCTGTATAGGAAAAGAAATATTTTCTTCAGCACCTAGGAGAGAGTGTAAAAATGTGAATATTTTGTTGAATCCAAGTCAAACCAGTGTTACAGAATTACTTTGCTAAAAATGTTTTGGGACTTCCTTTGTGCCCATTCAGCACATTGCGCAGCTGAGGTACAGAGGTTTGCAGTCAGAAATATTCCATAATTCACCCTGAAGTGCGAAATGCTGTTATACACAGATTTCCATGTGGTGAGGAAGCCACTCATTCCCATCTGAGTAAATTAATTAAGCAGTAGCTGTACTCCAGAAAGTCACATTTTCTTTGAAACATTGGGACTCATCTTCCTGTAACCATTTACTAATTAAAGCAATATTTTATTCATCGCTAATTCCTCATTAACCAAGTTTGTTTTTCTTTCATCCTGTGTTACTCCTGTGCATAACTACTGATATGACCTGCTATGGGCTTGTAGCCAGATGGTATAATAGGGAGCGTGTAATAAGTATAACAATGAACACTAATAATTATAATAATAATAAAAATAATAAACACAACAGATGTTGCATCAAACAATACCTTTCATTAAAAAGATAACAGCTAGTGCAAAGAATGTATCCTTTTTTTAACCTTAAGAAGCTCACAGTAGTAACAGTTTTTGTTAGTGAAACAGAGGGACTATAACTGTCTGCACTGATGTTTCATTTGCAGAAATCTTAATCCTGGAAAAAGGCACTTTATAAACTTAGTGGATTATTTTGTATTATTATAGGTGTCTTCACATGTAGTTTCCTCTTTCAGGTAGGCAAGATAAGTGGGAATCAGGATGCCTTTCCTGGTCCTGGCCCTCTGAGTCTTATCCTAATCTCACTGATATGAGCTGGAAAATTGCACAGTATGACCCACATGAAAATCGCTTATGTCCACATTTCAAAAGCACTCACTGTTTTTGGATGCCTTGATTGTTTACCCTCAGAAGTTTTGCTTCTCTGTGAAAATTTGTTTTATGCAATTTTGCAGTCAGGCAGTTTGCTTTCACTCCTCAATACTGCACATAATGTGTTTTCCTGATGTTTTGCCGCTTTCTGAAGCTAAGTCATTTTGCCTCTCTCAGTTACAGGTCAGAAGTAAAAGCCAGACAGGATGTGAAACCTGACATCCGGCAACCTCCATTTACAGACTACAGGCAGTCCTCAACGGACTACCGGCAGCCTCCGCTGGACTACAGGCATCCGCCGGTGATGGACTACCAGCAGCCACCACCTCTCGACTACCGGCAGCCGCCCCTGATGGATTACAGGCAGCATTCGCCCGACACCCGGCAGTACCCTCTGTCAGAGTACAGGCAGCCCCAGGTACGAGCTGAAATACATCCAGCACACCTAAACAGAAAGGATTAGGTCTGTAGGGAGATATCATGTACATTGGTAAAAAAGATGACATTCTAAAAGAAAAAGGCACCTTTATTGTTTTTACTCTGAGTTACTGTTTCTCTGTAGAGGAAATTACTTTAAAACTATTAATATTAATGAAGAAGTATGTGATCTGCCAAATACTACTACATTTATAATTTTGTGACTATAATGTTAAATAAATACTATTTTAAGGTACTTTAGAGTTAAAAGAAATGTTCTAAAATGAGCTGCCTTTGCATCAGCAGGGGAATTTTTTTATTCCTAGGAACATAATACAGTCATCAAACAGTGGATGTACTTAGGTCAGACTGTATTTCTGCAACATTGATGAAAATGCAGATTTTTATCTAATCTGAATGACTAAATAAATAAATATTAATTCTGACTGATAAAATTACATTTCTGTTGGTAATAGTCTGGATGAGGAGAAACTAACTTCTGCAACTAGTTTCTTCGACATCAGGCATGATCTTACAAATTCAAAGAAATAA
The DNA here is from genome assembly GCF_000695765.1 of Mesitornis unicolor. NCBI lineage: Eukaryota > Metazoa > Chordata > Aves > Mesitornithiformes > Mesitornithidae > Mesitornis > Mesitornis unicolor. The sequence continues at coordinate 16,402 of NW_010208848.1, read as the reverse complement.
ATCTTAGGTGAAGAGTTATGATACCTTGGACAAGACTCTGCTGATGACAAATATTTATGGACACCTATGAAGTTTAGAGGATTTAGCCCAAAGTTCAGACTTTAAAAGAAAAATCCTCCTTTCTCCTCACATAAAGGCAGAAAAAAACCCCAGAAAAATATAAAGAAAAAATTAAGAGACTTTAAACTTCTGGACACTATATACTGGATTCATTATCGTTTCTACATACATATTTTCAAAGTCAGACACATGAACTGTATCAAAGAAGACATCCAAATTCTGAAAAGAGATCCAGAGAACCTTCTGAAAGTTTTATGCATTTCAGTACACTAAATCCCTATCCCCATGTGCATACCCAGTAAGATACTTCTTAGCATCTAGAGAAGCTTAGGCTGCTTGTTTCTCACCATTTCCAGTTTAATTCTCTAACGATTGGTCTGCACAACCCAATCTTTCTCTCATTTTCCTCCTGCTGCCATAGTTCTTGCAATCCTGGCTGCCAATGGATCAGAAGCAACAGAGCAAGTTCCCACCCAGACCCCTCTACAGGGCTTGTAGTTAGGGTCCACCGAGGAAAAACTGGAAAGATTTATTTCAGACTCTGCACGACACAGAAAGGGTGACATGCAAATCTCCTACTTCCCACCACCTCCTCAGGGCACATGTTTTGACCAAAGTGATGAGAGTTACTGTACTTTGTGACTCCATGCAGCCCAACATACTGATCACATTAAGTTTTTCTGGGAATTTAGGAGGTGTGTTTCCTACTAATTTTCAGTTGTGGTGATGCTTATACAGGAACTCGCCAAATCAGCACTTCTGCATAGATATAAACACTTATACTCAGGTACCATTAAAGTATTGAGGGTGAATATGGAAACCATCTAGAGAGCTTCTGGCACCAGGCAACTGCTGGATGGTGCCCTTTTGGGGTGGTTTAGACTTAGGGATTTCCATTTTGCTAAAGTCTCTTTTCAGAAATGGCCAAAGTCTGTCAGTGCAGAAATATACTTTGAAAGTCCCTTTGCTCATATCAATTGGATAGATGCCCTTTTGAAGAGATATATTTTAAAGATTTCTTGAATGTATACCATGACATTCATATGGTTAATTGTCTTTCATTTTGTATTTGTCTATACAGGACTTTGATTATTTCACTGTTGATTTGGAGAAAGGAGCCAAAGGATTTGGGTTTAGTATTCGAGGAGGAAGGGAGTACAAAATGGATTTGTATGTGTTGAGGTTAGCAGAAGATGGACCAGCAATAAGAAATGGAAGGATGAGGGTAAGTAAAATGAATAGTTCTAATTTTTTCAGCCTTTACATATATTTTTGCATATGGGCTCAAAGAGAAAGCAGGTTTTTTCATCTCTGATCAGGTTTTAAAGAACCAATGCCGAACACCTCTAATGATACAAACTTGTCTTGGAAGAGCTGCAGAATTTACTTGAAACATATAGTAGGTCTGTGTGGCTTCTTTGTGAAATAAATTTATTACTTCTTGTTGATAGTAGCTTTTACTGAGTTATATATTTTTCTCCTCATTCTTTCAGTCATATCTAAGCAACTTGAGGATCTGTGACAAAGAGTCTGGTATTTCTTTGATAATAATATCAGCATAATTAACAGTTATCTCTCTAATCACAAAAGCAAAGTGATAGCTATGAAACCTAAGATCTGGTCTGCGCTATTTTACTAATTTAATCAAATTGTCTTCGTAGTGTTTACTAAGCTTGTTTATTGATGTTATTCAATCTTGTTTGTAGGGATCAGTTTTCACTATTTGTCTGAACGGGTCTCAGTGCATCCTGTATTTGTAGAAATGACATTAACACCACATCCAAATATAGAAGCTGAAAGCATTCACTTAAGAAATTCCATGGTAAAAAGAACACATTCTGTGTAGGAAAAATAACCTAATAAAAATAGATTGTTTAAATCAGTCCAGTTGTGCTAAAGAAGAGACATAAACTCATCAACAATTTCTCACAGCTTGCAGAATAGTGAGTACACAAAAAGGGGAAGAAGAAAACATGGATGAAAGAGACTACCAAGAGTCAATATAAAAAATGTGTTTGCGTATGTAATTAGTGCAGCCTTGTTGAACCAAAATTTAATTATTAAGATCGTCAATGGAAATTGTATTCTGTACAATAGTAACTGCAGATTTTGCAAATATCATGCTTTTTACACAGGTTCTGTTTCACAACCATAACAATCTCATCATTAGACTTCATGCTGAAAGACCATTGTTATCAGTCTAAGCAGACAATCAGGGACTCAGCAGTTTTACCATACTTCGAGTCATTCTCAATTTGCCCACTTTGTAGAACTGTAGAAATCAGTTACTCCTCAGTTGTATTATGGTGTGCAAACCCCTGGCACTGGGAGCTTGTGTAAGGGAGTAAGGGCACAAGCAGGGACAAGGAAGCCAGACAGGCAAGCAGACAGGCAACTGGTAACTGAGAACTACTCCCACAATATTTGTTGTGTGTATTAGTGAATTAATGCTGCAGGTAGAACTTTAACTCAAGAATATCTTCTCTAGTGGGTGTTTTCATTCTTTCCTTTGCTGTGGCACTATCACAGTCAGTTCTTAAAGAAAAGCTGTAAGCAAGATGTACATTATCAGCCATAATGTGATTAAAGATGAGGAAAAAGTTGTGCCTTTAATAAGCTCTGGGATCACGTATTTGGAAACATAGGGCTAAGATTACAAAACAACAGAAAAACAATGCCTTTAGAGAGGATTAATTTCAAATGATTACATGTATTAGGCAAAAAAATAACCTATTAAAATCTGTGCATTATTTGTATAAACTAGTACCATGAAATAGACTATGCACTCTGTGAATAGTCTAAATATTAAATACAGAACTTTTTTCAGTTTTGTTAGGAAAAGTTATTTTAAAGCTTTTTTGTCAATGTGGCCATAATACACAGTCAAGTATTATTCTGGCCAGAGAGTTGTAACTGCACTTTTTCTCCCCTTTAAAAGCATCATTCTTTGGAATCAGTTTTACTCTCCAGCCTTGTCACTGAGTCTTGTGTTGTATTCTCCTGTTTAACAGCCATTTTAATCTGACAGTCACAAAGCGTTTTGAAACTTGAAAGACTTCTGTCTCCAGTGACCTGTAACTGATGGACAGCAGAAACTCAAGAAGCAGCTTTTTCAGAACAAAAATAGGAAATCAAAACACAAAATAAAAATCGCTGAAAGGAATAGAGTATAACAGAAGACGAGTAAAGGAAGCAGAGTTCTGTACCCATATCTCCTTTCCTAAGTTTACATCCAATGTCAATAATGCAGGTTCATTCCCATCTCTTGGCTGGGACCACCAGCCTGCTTACTGCAGTTCTGTCTCTTTCTGTTTCACAGATGCATCTCTATAGCAAAATACGCAAAAATCTGTTCAGTGCTTCTCGCTTCGCATATCATCATCTTTAAAGGTCAAATTCTCTGGTCTCAGGCTTTCAGCACTGGGGACAGTAAACCATGCTTATGCTGTAGGATCTCATCGGGAGTGTTTTCCAGCTAATAGTTCTCCTCATGATCTACTTATACATTATTGTTTTGCTTCCTGTTTGCTTTTCTTTGAAGTCTTCTTTGATTTAACTGAAGGTTTATTGAAAAAAATGAAGCAGATAACTCAAGGTGTTACTAAGCCAAGAAAAGAAAAGTTAAATGAGCTAAGCTGTTGAAAAAAATAGATCATATAATGAAACATTACCTGTAAAGTATTTAGATGTAATAATTAAATGTATTTCACAAGTAACATTTTGTTGTCAGTCTAGTTATAGCCAGCAAAAGCCCTGAAAAAAGCACTTTCATATTGATATAAATCTCTTTACTTTATAGAAATAATTAAAAGAATGTAAAGTATTTTAACGTAATAGATCTATATCTATACCAATGGGTTTATAAATTTGTATAATTGAAGCAATGCAATCTCTAACTGACGACAGCTCCAGATAGGGAAGTCAAAGTCTGTGTGTTGTAGTCTGTTGGTGGGCACTGCAAAACCTTGGTGATGGAATGAGCCCAACAGTTATATTCCACTGGTACGGGTGCTAAAAAATATGAAAGTCTATCAGAACACATTCAAAAGATTCTGAAGTCTCCTCAAACCTCAGAAGCTTCAAGAGTCACATGAATATGAGATTCACATAGAGAAGTGTCCTGCATTGCACACGCAGAGTATAAGTTTAAAGAAGTAAAAGCTAAGACTACAGGAAATTGGAGGGAAATAAAGAGCTGATATGAAACTATCTCTTGTGAAAGATAATAAACAGATAAGTTACAAAAGAAGGTACATGTGAAAAGAATACAATATACCTATAATAGGAGCAAAGAGAAATTGAACAAAAAGGCAATGATGTAACAACATGAAGAAAGTGACACCAAAATCAGAGCATCCTTGTGACACTTTCAGTTTGATCTTCAGGCTATTATGAACTCCAGAGAAGCTTGGGAATAGGCTCAGAGGCTGAGCAGGGCAAGCACTGGAAGTGATAGTCTCCCACTGGCCCTGCCAGATCTGTCTGAATTTGAAAAGATTGATGAAAGGAGGAAAAAGTTCTATGAAGTTTGTTATCACATCACTTTTTCAAATCAGAAGTCCTGGTCTTTCTTCCCACTGGGAATGGCATGCTAGGCACTCTGTGTTTTTATTGGCAACAAATCCACTGAGGAACTCCCCGTTTTAGGATTACAAGATCTATAAATAGTCTTTAGTTGCCCTTCATGACTGATGGAGCTTTCTACTTTGGTTTTCTGTGGACTGTTCTGGGAACTGAAAGGTGAAAGACTACTGAGTTGATGTCATAGAGAGTTCATCAGTCTCACTAGCATGTTGCTTTTCTACTCAAGTACCCCTTTCTGCCAGCCTACCTAGGCACTGCATTATGCCTTAAGCTTTGACAAATTGTTCTCTTAAGAACGGTTTTAAAAATTTCACAATCTGATTACACTCTTCTGAGTCAAGGTACTTTTACAGGCACTGAGACTCCATCTGGGCTCATAGACCCTGCTTCTGAAGAAAGCCCAAGCATATGTTCAAGTTTAACTTGGATTGCTCTGTCACTAGCCATGGGAAGGTAATGTCCATCAAAGGACCAAGAAGTCTGCTGGAAGAAGTGTTTCTTCACATACATCCTCTACCTGCATGGCAGACAGTAAACTTTTCTCAGCCAATGTTGGAGAGCCACAGCTATAATTGTGTCACTTCATATAAAACCATATGTCCGGTCATATACCACAATTAACTTTGGTAGAATTCTACTGCAAATCATGGAAAAGACATATGGAGATTCCTTGCGGAAGACTTCTGTGGGGTGGAACAATGGAAGCAAACACAGGTCCCTCTTAATTGTGACAGCTGAGCAAAGAGCAAGCTACAATGATTAAATCTGAAAAACCTACCGCAGCAAAGGTTTACAGAACTTGAAAAAATGTGACTCAAAGTACTTTCAGTAGACTAAAACAATTTTCACAAAGAACAGGAAATCTTAAAAAATAGGAATATGAAGAAAATTTGCATTAGATCTAAGGAAGTAACTATGAAAGAAAAAGTCACTATCCAAAACTTTAAATGGCAGATAGACTCGCTGAGAGTTACAAGTTCTAAAAATGCATCTGCACCCTCCTATCTTCTTCAGAATGAAGGAATACCAAAAATATAAGACTTTGTCCACACCGTGGCAAAAAAAGGAGCGAATAGGACCATGTATGTGCTCCATAAGACAAGGTTGTATTAAAAGAACCAGGAGAAAAATTTGGAGAATTTTTACTGCCTTTGATATCTTATAGTCAGAACTAACAGAGGTCTGAGCACATCAAGACTTCATTTCTCAAATAATCCTAACATCAGGAATAAAAGTTTGAAACTAGTTGGTGATGGCAATATTGGAAAATAAAACTGCAAGTCCCAGTCTCAGAGTAGGGTAAGAATGTGGCACACACACTATATGTGATAGTAGTGTTGAGTTGAATGAGTCACCAGAGATGAGAGACATAACACAGCCAATGTGAAGCGCAGTCCCAAAGCCTTTGGAGATTCAGATGCTACTGGCAACAAATTTACAGGTCTATTTAGATGATGCTCATGATAACTCATATTTATCTTCTTGTCTCACATTGAGGACAATGTTTGGCAGAGCTCTGCTTGCAGATTTCTATCCCTTCCTGTTTTAGAGATGGGATACTACTGACTGGTCTCAGGAGAATTGTTAAGGATGTGTATGCTAGACATGTGAGATATGACCAACAGATCTGTTATTGCCTTGAATGGTATCTCCTGCAGCCAGCAAGCTTATTGAAACCAGTGTCAAACAAAGAGCCTGTGGCTGAGGCCTGCAGAGATACAGAGTATCTTGCACAAATGGGTTTAGTGAATGAGAAATTCATGAAGAATGAGAGCAAAATGTGCTTTTTGAAACACAGTGTGAATCTGTGTCATTTTGTCACTCAGTGAGTTACATCCTTTTTTCACATCTTCCATGAAAGTCATACTTCTCATCTCTGACATTTCTGATTTCATTGTCTTGACAACTCATTTTTCTCAGTCCACGTACACCAGTTAGCCCTATCTCTACCTTTCTCAATCTCCTAATACTACATTATTTTTCTCATTCTTTTGTAGATGTTTCTTACTCGCTTGCAGAACAGACATCTGAAATACAAGCACTGCAGGATTTTATATCTTTCATGCCCTGCACTCCTTTCACTATTCAATCTTTTCTTGTTTGTTTGTTGCTTTTCCTGCTGCCTGTGCCCCTCTCTTTGTTTCAGCTGTACACAGCTGGAAATAAAAATAGGCATAAGGGACAGGAAGCTGCTACAGTGTTGGTTATGAGCTTCTGTGTTGTCGTTGCTTAGGAATCTGTGTGGCCTTGCTTGGTCTGCTTGCCAAAAGAGTAGTGCAGTGAGACTCACAACAGTGACAACCTATGCTGTGGACAAGTTTATAGCACTCTGCATACTAGCACAATTAGTGTATTTCATCCTTCTCCATGACAACAGAGGTCACTCCAACCTCATCTGTGGAAAACTCACTCAGGAAACTTCATCCATCTACACCAAGAATTGTTCCTAGATAAAAGGGAGAATTCAGTATTCAAGAGCCAAGTGTCAAAAAAGGCTAGCAGACAAGACGGAGCCTGTCTCCTGTTTGGAAAGAAACAGAACTGAAGTTTCAGATCATGGAAGGCATGAGCATTACATTTGAAACTGCTGTCAAAATCTGTGTGTGAGCATTCAGCAGCATTAAAAGCTGATTTTTCCATCTTTGTAAGTGTCTCAAATACAAGGTCAGGCAACTTCTGTTGTCTTTTCCTTCTGACAACACTATTTGTGCGTCCTAGTTTGCAGTAAGAGGGACGGAGTGCCTATGAAACTCATAACCTGACATTAAAGTCATAGGAGACATAATTTTAAGGCCCCTTTGAGAAGCCTAGAGATCAGGCTTTTATACAGCAGTGTTGTCTAAGAGTTGACTATTGTTAAATATGTCTCTCAGAAGATGTTAATTAGGATCAAAACTAACTCTTCAGGCTTCTCAAAGGAATACCAGCATGTAGCTAACTATCTATCTGGGCTCTGCAAACTGTATAGCAGTGGAGTTTAACAAGGGAATGTAAACCTATGTCCCTGGCGACGTTCTCCTGAACGTCTCAAGTCAGGCACCTAGAAATCACCTGAGCTACTCAGGATTCAGTGGATAGGGAGGCAGAGCTGAAAAGCAGGCAAAGTTTAGAGCACCTTTACTTAATTATGTGTCTGGAAAGGCTTTTATACCGTGTAAAGCAGAAGTCTCTTTAATGGGATTTTTCCATTTCTACTTTCCTGATTGCTTGTTGTTATACACATTTAGCTCGGTGTTCATCTAGTCACTTTATCACTGTATCTGTTTTTAGCAGACCTTGATTTGTAAGTTTTTAAAAGATCAAAGTCATCCGTTTCCAGCAACTAAGGAATGTCTGTGTTCCCTGTCTGAGGCTTGAACATAATATAGCTTCCATGGACACTTCTTTCATCATGTATCATCACGTGTAAAGAATCATCATTCTTTTTTTGAAATGTATTTTTAGTAGCTGTTGCCTTGCATCTCAGAGAAGACAAAATCCAAGCAGAAATGGCTGAGTTACCTTGTGTATTGTTTTGTGAAATTCCCGTTCCAAGGTCAAATTTTGTACCAGAAATCACATGAAGTTCCTGTAGCTTCACACACAGGGACATTCTCCTAATCTTTGTGATCCCACTCTCCATGCATTACTGCTATGTTTCTTCAGTCCCTCCAGAACAGTCTCTGCCGGGTTATCTCAGCTTTTTTTAGTTCTATTGCCAAAGGAAAGGGGTAAATATGAAAAATCTCTGATCAGCAACAGGACTGTTTGCTGTCAGAGACCATTCAACAAAACCTCAAAAGGAGGAAGGAACAGTTTCTTATTCTACAGTAAATGGAAACCTTTATGAGCATGTTGCCATGCAGACCTCATAATTTTCACTGTCTCCTCACTGGTATAGAGTCTCTCCTAGATTTCTTGTCAATGAAGAACAGACCATCTGTTTGGGACGTTCCAGCGTGAATTAACCACACATCTAAGGGTTATTTCTGAGAGTCTGCAGTGGAATACACCTGAGGTTGCAGTCAGTAAGTACAGCAAGCAAGAAGTAGCTCAGCTTAGTTTGCCAGTGATTGCAGCAAAAAGTAATAAAAATAGGAGGCAAGCAGCTGTCACACAGTAGAGAGAGTAGATGACAGATACAAACATTTCTTTGCACAATCAAGAGAGCTGCAGCAAGGAAATGGGAAAAAGGCAAGAATGGCTTGATCAGTCATGATCTTCTCACAGACATTTAGGGCAATCGCTGTATCCAAAAATAAACCAAGGACTGGCCAGTGTAACCCATAATTTTTGCCATAGCAGACTTTGGATTCCTATTTTGGATCAGAAAGAAAGCTGAAAACTTTGAGATATTGATTCACATGAATCTTCAGCTCTTAAAAGGCAGTGAAGCTCTGTGTTCAGAATTTTGGTGAAAAATAGATATTTCTGTTGGAAAGCCTCTTGCAACTTTAGTCACAGCAAGCATAAAAGTGGAAGGTAGGTCCTGAGAGCCAAAAGATTCTTCCCCAGGTGGTGTGCTGGAAGTAGCAGGGGGTCACCTTCTGAATGCTTAACAAGAATGTGGGCTTGAGTAGGCCGTCAGAAACCCCACTGAAAAATCACTAATATTTAGATATAAAATATTGGCCTTATACCCACACATAAGGGACAGAAAAATGCTCCAGGAGCGTGCAGTGCTCCACCAGCCCCTGTTTAATTAAGGTCTTGTGCACACATCTGAAAGACAGATGCCTACAGAGTGATAAATGTCAGTTAAGTAGCCAAGCTTTTCTACGTAAGTAGCACTTACTCTTAAAACCTGCAGTGCACCTGGCTTACTTTATGCTGTAATATAAATCTTACCTTCACAGTAAACATTCAGTGAATGTCAACACCATCACTGCAATGGAGCACAAAGACAAAGATATTCTTAGTTCCATCCATTTATTCTGTGATTTGTGATCTGTCTGAACAGTACAGGAAGATGTTAGCTACGCTGTCCCACCAAATTGCATGTCCCTTTGGGGTAATCTCATTCACGCACCAAATCCCGACTACATACATCACTGTCCAATCTCACTTGTAGCGAGACTGGGTGTGATTGATCTGAACTCTGGGAATTCAGCTGCGATACTCAAACGTATGAGTTGTATCCCAGCCTGTGGCAAGAGGAGCTGAGTGCCGGGTTGGCGTGATTGGCAGAACTCAGGGAAGAATATATTGACACGCAGACATCAAGCTGATCAACATCCTTGTGTCTGCACAACAAAGACATGCAAACTGAAGTCCTTGAGGATCTTGAATATATTTTGACAGTGTAAAAGCAAGAGTGAATTAACTGTAGGGGCACTGTTATTCAGAATTTATCCAAAAAGCTGAGAGTGTATTTTATGATTTGTTTGAAGAAAGGTAAGGAGAAGGAATATTCCTCTCACACATGTAAATAACATCATTCCTGCAAAAATGTACTCAATCTGACACATTCAAAGCATCCTTGTAACTCTCTGGTTGGCAGCAAAAGCCTTCAAGCCAACTATGAAAGAGTGAGTTAATAATCTTGCTAAAAATGGTTTAGTATGAAATTTTAAGAACAAAATACTTAGTTGGCAGGTAGGCACCATATTTAAATCTGTACTTCATGGAAGATTTACAAAGTTTTTCAGGTCTAAAAGTTAATCAGTCCTCAAAAAATTAAGAATCAAGAGTGTTAAAAAAAATGAACACACAAAATTATGCTGCTCTGATAACTGAAACACTTTGTCCAGCAACAGGAATGGCAGAGGCAGCCTTTCTTCTGTGTTTTCCCAAACCACAACAAGTAGAAACTGGGAGAGGTCACCTAGGAAGGTAAAAGGATGCAGATATTTGACCCATTCCTATGATCCACCCAGCCCAGTATCCGCACTCCAACAAGGACAAGTAAAGGATGTTTAGGAAAGGAAGACAGCACTAATACAAAATTATTCTTTACTGGATATAACAACATCAAAGCCCCTGGCAATCAGTAGTTTACAGATTGTTTTACACTATAATTTTAATATTTAGTATCTAGGACTATTTTTTAACCATTTATTTGCATGTGCTCGTGCTTTTGACATTCCTGATACACTGTGTCATTGAATTCCAAAGCTAAATGCCTGTATTGTTTGAAAAAAGTTCCTTTTTTTGTTTGTAGCTACATGTTAATCTTATGATTGCTTTCTCATTCTCCGCATCATTCCTTATTCTATTGACCTATATTATATACACCTTTTTCCCTCTGAAGCTTACCAGTCTGTTTCATCTTACCTCATAAGGGAGCTATTCTTGACACCTGATAGCCTCATTGGCCTCCTCTGAATCATTTTTCAGTCTATCATGTTCATTTGGAGATGGAAGCATCACAACAATCTGCAGTTTTCAAGATATTTGTGCTCTTAAATGACATAATGATGTTTTTTCCTTTATTCTTTTTTCTTCCCCTAATGGCTAATATTCTGTTTGCTTTTTTGACTGGGCTGACATTTCCAGTGAGCTAGCCACAAGAGCTGTCAGATCTGTCTCTTCAGGGGTAATGGTTAATTTAGAGTGATTGTGTATGTAATTTTTCACATGTACTGTACTTAGCACTTAGCACCACTGAATTTCACCTGCTGCTTTAACACACAGTACTGTGCTATCTTCTTACAGCTTTTAACTTTAAATTTAGATTTCATAATCTCTCATGGTATTGTGTTGCCTGCAAATCTTATCACCCCAGTCTTCAACCTCTTCACCATGCCATTTACTAATATGCAGAACAGAGTAATCACTATAGTAAGGTCTTTTGATTGTGAAAATTGACCACTTAGTTAAAACACTTTCTTTCAATTTAATCTTTTACCTAGTAGACACTATTTTTTCTCATCCCACAGCAGAGCCTTTACTGAAGGCTTTACTGTCAAAAGCTTTCTGAAAATGTCAGTATACTAACCGAATCACATTTATCTATATAGTCATTGACAGCTTCAGTGATGTGCAATAGATCTGTGAGGAATGGCTTCCCCCTACAGCAGCCATACTGACCCTTCCCCACTATATCATCGTTATCGATATGCCAGCTAACCCTCACCATCCTTATTGCTTCCTTCCGTCTGCTCAATTGAACGTAAGACTCGCTTGGTTACTTTCCAGGACCGTTCTTAAAGCTTGGTGTCACACTTGCCAATTCCTATTCCTCTGCTACTTGGCAATTTACTGATTTAGGCAGTAGATTACATCCTGTAGCTACTAGTTCAGCAGCTTCATACCCGAATTCTTTTAGAGTTCAGCATGAAAGCCATCTACTTCTGGTGGTTTCTTACTCTCTACTTCATCAGTTTGTTATAAAGCCTTTTTCTCTGACCCTGCCATTGGAGTCAGTTCCTGAGATTCATCCCTGTGGTGAGCAGACCCTTTGCAGGGGTTTTGCTGCCCTCCTGTTCAACAAACATTGATGCAAAGAATTAATCTATTTTTTGCAGTCTTTTCTACCTTGCACCCAAACTATCTCTTGAGATCTTGGTTCTCTGACAGGCTCTACACCTCTGGTATGTTTGAAAGTATATTCTTAGCTCTTATATTTTAGCATTTTGCTTCCTCAAAATCTTTTTGTCGTCTTACGTTTAACTTGTCAGAGCTTATGTTCTTTTCTTTTTTCATGTGTGGATGCAACTTCAGACAAAGCAGTCTCCACGAACATTTATGTCTAGGTTTCTATGTAGGATCTGTAAAATTGACTTGTCAACCCTTGAATTTGCTTTGCTTTTGCCTAATAGGAACTGGCTGAGACCAGCAAGAAGATACCAGCAAATTTTATTCTTCCTTTTTAACAGTCTTTACTGGTTCCTATCAACAACTGTAGTAGTGAAATAGATACTACATGCTATTAATATTACAGCATGCTAAACTGAGTCATTCTAGCTCTATTTTTAAAAAGTAATGGTATATCAATTAACTCCAGTAAGATAATGAATTTTCCTTTTATCTTTGTCACCTTTAATTCACATATACATGGATTATTTTGCAGCAATCCTGCAGGAGGCATCAAGTCTACTGTAGTACCAGAAGTTCACTTTCTGTCATGTCAGCCACTCACCACTGCAAACTCCATTTCTCTCTCCTGCACTCCCCATTCTCTGCAGACACTTGGTCGTGCACATTTTCCACTTTCCAAGCTCTCTTTCTGAAATAGCACTTCTAACTTTTCTTAGTCTTTCAGGAAAAGGTGAAAAAGTTAAAATAAATAAAGCTAGACCACCTGCTGAGGAGTGGTGTGAAAGCCATTTCATGCTCTGTACCAGCTTGGTCCATGTCCTACAGCCCCCTCTCTCCCCCACAGCACGCTCTCCCCTTTTGGGCAGGAGGCAAGAGTGGCTTTCTGCCGGAACAAGGAGCTGGGCATTTCCAGGGGTAAGAAGCCACAGCTGCTTAAACAGCTGGTTAGCCATGGAAAAAAAAAGTTTTCAACTCTAAACCTTCATGGATGGTTGCTTTAAAAGTGACATGGGTTACGTTAATTCCTCCAAAGAGAAATGCCATGTGTCTTACTAAGACACCCAAGCCTACAGACCTAAAATGCACTGGAAGGAGTCCAAGACTAGAAACATCCCATAGCTTTGCTCAGGCCACACATTACACCTGGGATTTCCAGGCAATACAGATTATCTGCCATGAGAAAATATTCACAGCAGATACTCAGCCTGTGCAATGATATTAGACCTTGACAGTTATTAAAAATTCGCCAAAATAGATATTCTGGAGTTGCTAGTCAGTCTCCAAGTACAGACAATCTCAGCCTTTTGAACTCATAAACAATAACAACAGCAACAAATAGTATGCAAAAAATGTTTCTGTTAAAAAATAGAATGCCCAAATGAAAGGAATTAAGTGTAATTAGTCTCTTTCATGAGGTTTCATTATTAAATGCATTAATAAAATGGCAGGTAGCAATGCCCTTTGCATATATCATTTGAGGTTGCTTTTATCATTATATTTCCTCATTTAACATAGAATGAAAATGTGCAAACACAATTAATTTCATTTCATGCAACAGGAAACTATACACCTGCTTAGAGACCTTTGCTTATGTACTGACACAAACATGCACAAGGCTATCATGAGTAGTTTAAAAGTACATTTGAGCAAGGAAAAACCTCTTTTCTACATTAAAGCTGTATGTATTTTCTTCTGATTTAGCCTGCTTCTGAAATTCTGTTTGTGTGTATGGTTGGCTTTTTTAACAAGACAGGTAATAATTACTATGAAATATGGCCAGAACAAAGACTTCACAGCTAAACTCACATGTGCTAGAGGCACTTTATTCTAATGATTTGGAGAAGCTTTACAATTTTCTTTCTAATTAACCTATCAATAGTGATGTCACTTAAACACTCCTGAGGAATATTATCTTCTCATTATTGCCAGAAAACATGCTGCCCAATTTTATAGCTCAGTTGATTTTATGCATGGATGAAGTGTCTGAATTAACTTGAACTGAAACAGATTTTTTTAAGAGATATTTCCCATGCACACAAACTACTTTCATAATTACATTTAAATCATTAATATTCAACTTCGAAAACATTAAGAAGGAAAAAGCATTCAGTGTTTACTTTGTGCTTGCACATTGTAAGAATACATTGTAAGAATATAATAGAGGAACAATCTCTTTATCAAATGTCATTGGGCCAGGAGAACCAGTGGGTTTGGGTAGGCATTTATCCCAAACATCATGGAAATTCAGCCAGGGCCATGTTCTGCAGGAAGAAAGAAACACAATGCAAAATCAGTGTATGTAAAATTACTAGATTCATAGCTGCAAAGAGCGTGTTTCTTCAGAACACGTACAGCTTGGGCAGCAGCTGCGCACGCTTCCCAGGCTGGCTTGCCAACGAGCTTCATCCTTAAGCTGGTGGGAATGTCTGGAGGGTGTGGAGGCCGATCACTCCAGCTTTGTGGTCCTTGCTAAGACTGCCAAGGTTACAAATAAGAGCTGATGCCAGTTTGGGGAGTGCTCTGTTGGGAGTGTGAAGGAGCTCATCTCTTTGTTTCGCCTCCCTGGCCACCAAGCAGCTGCCAGCCTTGCCAAGGGGTGCAGTCATTACAGCCCCGCACATGGCTCTGTGTAACACCACCTGCAAATTAAAGTTCATTCCAAAGAGCCAAAGGCGGTCTGTGGCTTTGTGAGATTGAAATATTGGATTTCAAGAACTGCACTCTCAAACCTTTTCCCTGTTATTTGCCAATTTAAATCTTGGTGGTTAGGATGTATGTGTCTTCTTAGGCTGTCAGGCAAAAATTGGGAGCTGATGATATTATTTTAGTGATGGCTAACTCTCCAGATTTGGGGAATTTACTGTTAATTTCTTGGCAAAAATCAAATCCATAAATTGTAAAATGACAGAGGATCCAAATGCCATGTAAAATGATAATGTTGCTGCATTGAAGGTTATCTTCTAAAAAAATTCTGGTGTTTCATCTGAAAAGCTTTATATGTCCACAGAAGGCAGCTTGGGGAAATGCCTCTTAAAAATAATGGTCTGATACTCAAATGTGCCATTTTCCATGAAAAGAGTTAATGCCACAGGGTCATACACAATAAAACATTTGAACACTCAAAGCTTGGTGCTGCAGCACCTGTTGGGTGGCTGGTGTCCCACTACAATCAGAGGGAAGATTAAATGTCTCAGAATGAGATCCAAGCAGGAAAGTATAAAAGGTAGCAAGAAAAGGTAACATAAATATATTAAAAGAAATATGAAGAACAAAAAAAGAGGTTCATTGCTTGCTGAGAATGTAGAGAAGACTGAAATATTCAGTGCTTTCTTTGTATCAGTCTTCAGAAGGACCATAAACTTACTGCATCAACTTCAACAAAGAGAAATCAGTATACATCAGAATAAGGATAAAACTGCTTAAAGCATACCTAGATTCAAGTCAGCTAAACCTGCTTATGTTAGTGCTCACTCAATGACTAAGAGAAAGTAATTTCTAGACTGCTAATAATAATGTCAAAGAGTTCACAGAGGACAAGAAAGTTAGTAACAGACTAGAGAAAGGAAAACTTATTACCTATTTTTAAAGTCCAGTCATAGAGAAAAGCTCCTTTAATTTTCATTCTCAGAAATAGTCTGTGACAAGTTATCAAAAAGTTGAAAAAAAATACATCAACATGTAAATTGTGGAAAGCAAATCTTGTTGTATCAGTCTAATTTTTATTTCTTATTTCTGATTTTCGTTTTTATTTCTTTGTGAAAAAAAAGAGAAAGAAGAATTTATGGCATCTTTTTTCACCTTTCAACACCACCATGTATGAAATTCGCAGAAACAAGATGGGGAATAGACTTCAGGTAGAATCACTGTAAGGTCATTACTGAAAATAATCCCTCCCAAAGGCTGTGCTGAAAGGCTTGCTCCTGAATAGTAATTGCAAGTGTGAAATTACAAGTGTGGTTCTGAGGGGTCTGGGATGAAACCAGCTTGATTCATTAATTTTATTAATAATTGGAGACCTACTGAAAAATAATAAAATAAAATTTGGTGATGCCGTGATGTCACTATTCATTGAGGGTTTAAAAGGACTTTGAGAAACTGACTTAGAGTTCAAAATGAAAATTTCATATTAAAGCAGTCAATCTGATAAAATCCACTGAGGTGCACTGTGCTCAGTTTAGGGCAGAGAAATGAGAAGAACAATGGAGGACAACTGTCTAGACAGTACTGCTGGGGATAGTCTCTGAATCCAAGCTAACCGCAAGTCACAAATCTGATATCACAGAATCACAGAATCGCTCGG
>NW_010208847.1:56891-60153 GCF_000695765.1 Mesitornis unicolor | reverse complement strand
AGCCCCTTCCTCCAACTGTGAGGAGTTTGGAGACCTGGTTTGTGAGTGAGCTCAGGCAGCAGCTCAGCTGTGCCTGATCACTGGCTCTGGCCATTGTTTACATCTGTGCAGTAGCTAACAAAGACATTTAAATTCTCATTTGAAAAACCGAATGCTGCCTCTCTATGGAGTTACTCCTAATACCATGACAATGATGGTGAGGCCAGGGTTTTGTTTTTAAAAATTGAATGAACTCAATTTAAGCTACTTCTTTTTTTTTATTTCCAGTTTCTTTGCTGTAAAAGTTTATAGCCCTGAATTAAGATGCAGTGAACTAGATGTAGTAAAAATATGCTGCTTTCAACACTTGAACTTTTAAGAAAAAGGCTGCTTTTTAAACATAATTGCTTAAGGCTGTATATATTTCACATGCTGGGAATTATGAGGCAACTCTGAACTAGGGAGTTTGAGTTTCTGAATATTAAATCCCCTTTTAATAACGTGTTCTTACTACAACACTTAAAATGCTTGGCAACCAACAAAAGCCTCATCCAAGAGGGGTGTACTACATCTATTTAAAGATATAAAAGAGTTGCCTTCTGGATTCTATTCAATGATCTATAAGGGGCCTGACCTCTCCTTTAGTTCTTTTCATATTGCTATTACGTTTCCCATGAATGATTTCCCTCCCCCCAGTCCTTTAACTTTTCTAATTTTGTGAAAGAAACCAAGAAGGATTGGCAGCTGGCCACTAGCCAAAAATCTTAAGCCACTTTATTTAACGTGGATTTGATGCAGAAACAGGAATGAGGCTCTCTAGTATAGTTTAGAGTGGGAAAACCAGAAAATTATTTATGATTGTCCCCAGGTTTGAGGAGAAAAGTAGTTTTCTGTCTCTCACTGATTCTCAGTACTCAAGCTTTTCAGGAGACCTGAACATCTACTTTTCTGCTGATTAAAACCTTAGCACCTCTGAGAATAACCTAAGAGCAGGGAAGTACTTTGTGAGGCCACCGTGGCTGAGGTATGGAAGGGTATTGGGTTTGTTTTATTGCATCTATTAGTACAGTTAGGAAAAGTAGGCAAGTTTTCAAGGAAGGCCTTTTTCAGGTTAGAGGAGCAAATGACAAAATAAGCTGAGAACAGCTGATCTTAACCATTAATTTTCAGTGTAGCTAACAAAACTCCAGGTAAAACTTGTCTTGGACTATTTGCAGGCTGCTTATTTGATGGGGTTTTGTTTGTTTTTCTTTTTTCTTGTTTTGTTTTGGGTTTTTGGGTTTTGTTTGGTTTGTTTGTTTTGGGGTTTTTTTTGTTGAATAGCATGGTTCATGCTTAAGGATTTTGGCATAGCCCTGTACTGAAAAGGGGCAGTGTAAAAGGGTACTGGGGCACAAAAGTCCTCTGAAATGTTGCTATATAATTTTTTAAACTTCACAGTAGTTTCATCTCTAAAGCCAGTGTTTTGGGGGAGGGAGATTAGGTGAGGCTCAACGCTGAGCACTGCTGTTCTTGAAGATTGGCTGTAATGGATCTGATGGAGCACTGTAGCTTTCTCCAGGCTATTTTTATTTCCCCTGAGTATTTGCTCTAAGCTGCTCTTAAGGTGGCTGAGACTAGATTTTTCTCATCTCCAGCCTTGGCCTCCCCAGCACAACCCCACGGATGTAAATACATTCTCAGGTCTGAATGAAGTCAGGGAGAGTTAAGCACTCGCTGATACGCAATTTTGAATAGGGATAGCACAGATTTAAGTGTCTTCCCGAATCGGGATCCTCTTGTCCTCTCTGTGTGCGCTTCCTCGTGCCCTGCATGGAGCCAGGCACGGCGCCTGCCACCACCCGGGAGCTCTCCAGCTCCAGTGCACCCACCAGCCTGGCCCCCACCGCTGCGGGGTTATTTCAGATTCACAGCTTCAGTCCTGTACGTGAAACTTTTTTCGCGCACTGTCCTCGTTAAGCTTTTTAAGATTCACTAAGCTGCTTGCTTTGTAGAGGAAAAGGGAGACTCCTCTTTGGATCACATTTTATTTTGAAAATGGTTGTTGAATTCCAGGAATGAAGCTTTTTGGAAGGGACCGTGAGGCAGAGCAGACAGTAGTGTATTTTCTGTGCTCCTTTATTTTACATAACATCAAAAAGCTCCACCCTGAACCTCTTTTCTCTTTCTGCTGAAATCCATTTATGATCCAGAATGATGAAACCAGCAGACTTCCGGAAAGCATTTTTTTGGTGTTTTTTTTTTTTTTTAATAGAAAGCTCTCCTTTTAAAGGACAATTGTTTGGATTGTAATAAAAAAAATAATCAAACTTCAATCCCCTATTCATAAACCTACAAGCCTGCTTGTGTTCAGAAGTTTGTGTGCTGACTTTCTGTTTGATAGAAAGCTAGAACTGTGCTTGCAAATTCTTGGTTTGTTTTTCTTCTCTCGCAGCACCCCTCCCTGGGTAACGCTGCATAACAGAGAGAAACTCCACAGAAAGAAATGGGAAGAGACCCCCTACTGAGGGGTGCTACTTAAGATACAGATCATTGGCATTTACCAGCCGTATAAAAACAATATTTTCCCAAACCCTCTGAGTCCTGCTCCACAGTTTATACAGCATAAGGCTGCAAAAGCCAAAAGTTTGGTGCAGCACATGCAAACAACTTTATTTTTTTTTTATTTTTCAGATACATTTGATTTGTTTTAATTAATGTTTGGCTATATCTTTAATTCCAAAGTTTAATTCCAAAGTGTTTTGATCTGTGCCTTAAGGCAGCGGTGCAGATCTGTTGTGAAATCTTGACGTAAGTGCTCAGATGGTAGAAAAAGGTATGTCTTCTGGCTAATATATACTTTAATCTGCTTTATGGTGTATCCATCACACTGCAGATTTGGTGATAATTCCAAAGGCCATAGCTGAAGTTGGAACAAGCTGTTTGCATTTTTATTGTGTTTACTTTTTTAATCTTAAAAAAAATTCCAAATACAGCAAAAATGAAATAATATAAATCAAATTTTAAGATTTTTTTTAAAGATAGCAAGACGAATTACTTTTAAAAAATTTTATACTTACTGACTTGTATTCTGATTAACTTCAGAAAATGTAAACTGGAAGCATTGTAAATGCTAAATAAACCTGTGTGCATTGAGAGGAAGCACTTCTAGATGCATTTATAAAAGCAGTAATTTATTATTACAAAAACACTGTAATAGTAGAGCAATATTGGTAAATGAAGCAGTTGTCTTATTAGCCGTTTTTTTAAACATGTGTGAGAAAACATCTAATGTTTAGGAGGT
>NW_010208847.1:0-56860 GCF_000695765.1 Mesitornis unicolor | reverse complement strand
TCCCTACAGAAAGAAAAAGGAATTACAGAAGTCCCAAGATCAAAATAAAACTAATTCAAGTAAGTTGCTTTATGGGAGTCCTGAGTCAAAGGAAACATCTGGTCCCGCGCTGCCTTAGCAGGACATATGGTACATACTGCAGAGATGTCATCCACGAGAGGCCAGGAGTATGGCTGGACAAGCAGAATTAGCTTTGCTACCTAAAAAAGGCATCTCATTTTTACAGGAGTTATAAAAATGTGTATTGGTAAGAAAGGTCCTCTTTTTTTTTTACCTTTAAGCAGCTGAGGTTGAGGGGGTTATTGAACAAGACAGATCTGGTCCAGCTGCTTTGTTTTTTCTTGTATTGGAAAAATTTTAAAGTAGATGATACTGTTTTCAGAATAATTACGCAAAAAACCTTTTATTCGCATAATGGTAGGAAATCATCATGTAGTAGCTTTGTCCAGGCACTATATTTTATTTTCCAACATGAATGTACATCATTAAGCGCTACAAAATAAGTTTCCATTCTTGAACTCTGTAGGTAGTGCTTGCTATATGGATATTTAACAAATAAATCCTTGTGCTCTTAAGAGAAATACTTAAAATATGGCTGAACAAATCCATCTTTCCTTCCAAGAGCTCTTTTGCAGAGTGGTTTAGGATTGCTATGCCTGTGTGGGGACAGCACACAGGGTTTTTTTTTTCCTCCTTTGCACAGGAGAATATTCAAAAGCACTTTTTGTTGTTTTGTGAATAACCTATTAAAAGGGGAGGAAGAGATGTTATCTGTCAGACCCTTTTAGTGTCATAGTACCTAACTTTGTATAGCCCATACAGAAGACTGCCAGGGATGCTTTTTTGGATCCTCTTGGAGTGCGGCTTTTCTTTTCAAGCCTCTGCGTAATGGACTCTTAATCCCCGGTATGCTTCCTGCGCCGGCAGAGATGTCTTTAGCCCAGCATTTGTTTTGTTTACCCCTTTTTTTTTAAACTAAAAATCTTACAAGGCAAAACCTAGAATCTACAAAAGACCTATGAGATATTTGTGAAATGGGCCATGACTGCTTATAATTTGTAGAAATAATTACAGCATGTAAGGAAGTCTGCATTTATTAGCAGCAGTGATGAAGCATGTTGTTAAGCACACAGTGTGTCACCAAATCAGCAGGCTGCCGGGAGCCCAGAATGGCTTTCATTGTTAATTTGGAGCAGAAACACTGAAGCATATCCTGAGAAGGATGCTAATGAAGGGACTGCCAGTAGTAAAATCCTAGTGACCTTTGTGCTTTGTGCTAATTTCTGTTCCCCCACCCTTCCCCCTTCTCCTTTCCCCCTGAGCTGCTATCTGGCCAGTTAGCCCTTGAATTTCGAGGTACAGTAGGAGTGTTGTCTGTGCTGGGGTGAGCTCCACGTGCCTCCCCATTTCCACTCAAATCACAGCAGATTAAAGAGGCTTTTGTTGAAATATAACAGACAGACACAGAGAGGCAGGGTTCAAATTAACTGATTATAAATCACTAGTTGGTCTGAGAAGCCAAATCTAGAGCTGGCTAATGATTTGAAATTACTAGCCAATTGTTAAATTAATCCCCTGTTTTAAAGCAACTGGGAAATGTTTGACAGCTGCAAAGAAATAAATATTTACGTGTTTTCTGTAGGACCCATAATCTGCAGGGCTTGTTCAGGTTGTGTCTGCTGAGAGGCAAAGGAAAGGTGGTAGAGCTGAGCCAGATACTAGAGCTATGGCACGGGAGGAAATGAGCCTGGTTTTTAAGATGGGCTCATTGTACTTATGGCTTCCAGGTCTTGGTTTGAGAGTTGGGTTTTAAATTTTCAACCACCTAGGGAAGAGGAGTTGGAAGTTGATGATTCCCTAGTGTAGTTTTCCTGATCTTCCTCTGTTATCTCTCTGATGCCAAAAATATTTTCAAATTTCTAAGTTAAGCAGCATAAAAAAAGTTTTAAGGGTTTGTTTCAGAGTTGTCACTAAAGAGTGACCAGGGGGTTTCTGTGTCCAGGGCTGAGGTCTGGAGCTGTTAAATAAGAGGCTTTCAGCCCTTCTCACTGATTGGGACTCAGTGCATTACCCAGTGGAAGCAGTGGGCTTGGTGAGTCTTTACAGGGCAGCATTGTCTAATTCTTGTGATAGAAACGTTACCCTTTTTCTGCAGACTGCTGAAGTGGAAGGAAGGGAGGTAAGGGGCATCGCACAACACCCGCAAACCCTGTCCTGCTGCTGCTCTAACACACTGATATCTTTCCATTGCAGGGACCGTGAAGGTGAAGAGCTCTAATATACAAGTAGGCGACCTCATCATTGTTGAAAAGGTTAGCCTTTATATCTTTTCTGTGTAAAGTACGTTTTTTGCAAGATCATAGAAAATGAGATATTTTGAAGTCACGTTTGTTTTACAATAGGCTGAGAATGTCAAGTTTTGAACATTAGTTATAATATTATATCACTCTTCAGGATGCCCCCACCCCACCAAAATAACATCATCATCTTTACAAATGAGAGCAAATCTGTAGATACACACCTATAGCCTAATTTTTCCACTTACACCGTAGCAAGATTAAAAAGCTTCCCTACATCTGTTCCATCTGACTGTTGAACATAGGTTAAATACCTGATACAAACACAACATCCAAATACTGCATTGAGTGGAAATAAAATTCTGGGAGACATAGCAATCCTTTTGTAGGCATTGGTATGTACAGGTATATTTCCCCCTTTACACAAGTTTGTGTGTGGGTGGGTTTTATCCACTGATTTACTTTTTATTCCACATACTCTGTGTGCAAGCATCTGTGTCCTTTAAAACTATTAGTCTGAAAATATTCAGTACAAAAAAAAAAAAGGTAGTTGTCGACTCCAGATACATGCTTTCTTCTAGTATGGGACTTCTTGAAAGGAAACCAGCATTAGTTTAAAATTTCTTCATACTTCTAGAGTTACTCACTACTCTTTTGTAAACCTAGCCATTGGTTGGTCTGGTCAGTGGGAGCTGGCACCAGTTATTATTCTGCACTTGGAATTCTGCAGGGAAGCGAGTTTAGGATTCAGAGTAAAATGAATACCAAGCTTTGGTTTGACAAAGAAATCCTCTTTCTCCTCCGTACCCCTTTGCTTGTCACGGTGGAGCTGTAGAAGGCGGCTACACACGCGTGCAGGGGTGTATGCACAATAATGGCCTTTCTTCTCCTAACAGAACCAGCGGGTCCCTGCTGACATGATCTTCCTGAGGACATCAGAGAAGAATGGTAAACATCTGGAACCAATTGTCAAAATAGCTATTAACCTTTCACTGGTTGTTTAGAGAAAATTATCTTTTGGAAATGTGAAAGAAATAGATAATAGTAAAATTTTAGAGAGACAGAGAATTCAAATGCTTTTATGGACTGCCACTTCTCAGAGTGTTATACTCTGTTTTTGTTTGCTAATCAAAGAATGTAGGTGCTTGAATCCAGGGTAAATTAACCTTATTGCACAACAGTTTGTGTTGTAGATGTAAATCATTTTGCTTGCCCTTCAGGTTTGTTTTGTTAAGTGTGGGATGAGGAAATTGGAAGGATTAGAAAATATAAAGACTAATGAGTATATTTCATATGTCTTAAAGATACAGTGCTGTCTCGTATTCTGGACTAGTGGGAGGAACTGAATGTGTGATGCAAGAATGTAATTCTTTTGACTCTTAAGTTATTGACAAATGTTCCTTTAAATGAGATACCGTTTCCAAAGAAAGAAGGATGTCTTAGATACATGAGCCATAGGTGTTCCATAGGCAGATCTGGAAAGAGCACTGACTGGTGTTGAAAATCCACAGGGTCTTGCTTTCTTCGCACTGACCAGCTGGATGGTGAGACAGACTGGAAATTGCGGCTGCCTGTTACCTGTACTCAGAGACTGCCAACTGCTTCTGTAAGCTGCTTTCACAGGAAATATTCTACTTGGTAAACATGTTACCTGTTTTACCTGAAAAAAGTCCAGGTACTAGAGTTACTGCAGCATTGTTCTGCATGGGGCTCAGTGCATGCTGCAGATCAGCTTTGGCGACACAGAATACGAGGGTAAACCAGTTCTTCCTGAGCTCCAGGCAAGATTTGAGGTGAGGTGAAGCTGGGTGTGTCTGTGCTGCATGGCTGTCACCACAGAGCTGTGCGGGCAGGCCCTGGGGTTGGCAGCTAGAGAATGACCTTGCAGCAGGGGGTGGCTAATGGTAGGATGCTCCTATTTTCTTTTTTCTCTCCACAGACCATTGCAGTAATTTACTGCAGGATGGTCTTGTTGCAGGATAGGTGCCGTTGTTAGTGGCACTTTTCAAATGCTCCCTTTCATTTCTTGCACTGCAGTATGTTCAGAGGCACAGTTAAGTTTTCATTGCTTGCCTTTATGAAAGGAGTATCATCGCCATGGAGGCTCCACAGTAAGATCTGAAATAAGCATATAACCCCCATCAAACATGCTATTTCTCAGAATCACTAGCTAAAGTAATTCATGTGGTGTTTTGTGTGTTTTTTGTTCTTTTTTTAAGAAAAGAAAAGAAAAGAAAAAGAAGGGAGAATCTGGGTACATGTTTCATTGATGCTCTATGGGTAAAAAGTGCAAGTTTATTTTATGGAAAGGCTTTGAAGCAAAGTATTCTCTCCACAGAGTGAATTGTTCGTGCATGTGTAGGAGTCAGCAGTGCAAACACTGTTCAGAATTAGCAGATCTTGTCACCGCAGAACAGTTCCTAGTCACACTGGCATCTTGAACTAAATATTGAGTGACAGGGTGTTCCTTGGTTGCCTCGGAAGACCAGTCCAAACCTTCTTTGCTACAAAGTAGTAAGTGTTTTAGGCTGTCTTGATTATTCAGGCTGAAATTTCTTTTATGAGGCATCAATGCCTAAGTAACTCCCAGGAGTATCTCGGGTATCAGTTCAAGAAATGCTCTTGAGTGAAGCTGCTACAGCAATTGTATTTTCTCTTAGACATTTGGGCTCCAGTAAGTTATACAATTTAGTAATTATCTTAACTTGATAAGTAACTCTTGCTTTAAGTATTCTGGTAGAAACATTTGTACATTATTAAAATGTAGTTGTCTAATTGTCTGCGAAAACATGTCTGTTTTATAGGACCTACTGCAAATCCGATCCTATGTGTATGCAGAAGAACCCAATATTGATATACATAATTTCGTGGGGACCTTCACAAGGGTGAGTTGCTGATATGTGCTTAAAATAACATATGTAGTGTTTGCTATGCAAACTGGCTGTATGCTACCAGGATGCTGGAGTTTTCCAGGAGAAATAGTGAAGTCTGTCTTGCCATTCCTTGTGCCTTCCCCCTCTCCCCCCTTCAAAAAATGTATGCAATAAATTTCAAACAAAAATATAATTATTGAAGCTTTGACTTGGAGACCGTGTTTAGGATTAAGAAACTTACTCTGAAGGTATTAAATCTCAACATTCAGACAGAGATTGGTAGTTACATATTCATGGTGCCTGTTGAGAAGAAACACCACATACTCTAGGATTGAAATCCTGTAAATGTAAAAAGACAGATCAGGTCTAGATCAGGTTATAGTAGTCATAATTCTGAATCAGTGGGTTTTTTGCCTTTAATTGTATGCAGCCTATGTGAACTCAGTTATATCTACCTCCTCTTTCAGAGAGCAGCAGCTCAGAGCCACTGTAAAATGCCACCATTAAAAATAGATATATTTTGACTTGTTGGGAAGATGCGTTGTCCAGCTGGGGCGAAAGGTTGGGATCTTTTTTTCTCTCGGTGGGATTATGAAAATTTCGAGAGATTCATCTAATATCCTTGAGGATCTTTCAGAAGACAAATGGTTTTGTAACAAATAGGAGACAATGTCAGCTTTTTTAGAAGTTGCTTGCTGGTATTTTAGTTCAAAATTGTAGGGTTTACCCTTCTGTCTTTATGTAGCAAGGTTTAATCTGACCTAATAGTGCTGGCACAGAATAGGAGTTTGAGTGGCTTGGGGGGCAGTTCTTGTGTAAACTCTGCACAGACATTAATTTACTTTATCATGCAAAGGTAAAATTGTTAATGTTTTGGTGCCTAAGAGGAATTGTGCTTTCTTTTAACTGTTCTCTGGTGCGTATCAGACAACTTTCCAGGCATCACTGAGCAGTCCAAAGAGGTTCTCAGTGAGATCTTACAGTAGCAAGAGAAATGCTATTAATCCACATGAGCCAAGTGAGAGAACGTTTTCCGGTACTCCCTGGAGAGCTGGTGACAAATCCCTTTCTCATTTATGATTCCTGGGGGACTTCAGCAGGCAGAGGGATCTTAATAGATTTATTTTTTTTTTCCCCCAACCCTTCTGCTGCACTGAAACAAAGTGCTTATGTTCTTAACCCAGCCAGAGATTTACCTGGGTTTATGAAAATCTTCCAACTTATCAAGAAGCCCTCTACCAACAGTCCCAGTGTCCCTCTCCAAACACCTCTGTGTACCTCCGTTATCCACTGGCATGGTATAAAACACTACTGACAAGTTTGTTTGTTTGTATCCTTTCCTAGGAGGACAGTGACCCTGCAGTGAATGAAAGTTTAAGCATAGAAAACACCTTATGGGCCAGCACAGTGATTGCATCAGGTAAGATGAGGGCATATGTAATTTTTTTAAGGGAATATGTTAACAATTTTTAAAGGTCTTTTTGTGATGGAATAATAATCTCTGTCAATTGGAGAAATTAGCAGTTGGAATGAGATTTCCCACTTGTCCTAACACCTCTGGGGAGCTGAGCTGACATCTAGTTGCCTCTTGGACATTCTGAGATGAGAAAGAATTGGAGTGGCCTTTGGGCACTTCTTTAGCATCTAGGACCAGAATAGCACTTAATTGCTCTCTACATTGACATCCTAATCTGTAACAGAAATGGTGTCAAATAGATTCTGGTAACAGAAGCTAAGATGAAAGATTTCCAGGTAAATGCTTCCATTGAGTTTGTCTTATATACTTTCAAAATGGAAAAAAATAAATTATTTGACAGATTTTGGGTTATATATATGATAAACTCCCAAGACATGAGCTTAATTAATGTCCCCTTGTAGAGGCTTGTCAGTGTAAAAGCCTTGTTCCTCTCCTGTCCTGCACACTTGCAAGGTTTGCAGGGTGGTAGCTGGAGAAGAGTGAAACTCGGTTCAGGAATTAAAGTTGTTGAATGGAGAGACTTCACAATGCAGTACCCAGGTGTACATGGAATTAATAATAATGGGAAGAAGCATGGACTTTAGAAGATTTTTTTTTAAGTACTGAAAAGATTTTGATTTGTTCTTTTAAAAAAAGAAAACTGAATAAATTCTATTCCTGTATGTTCTATCTAATCCTGCTCTGACTCTCCTTTGAAATGTATTAGTGTTGTGTGTGACCAAGGGATTGTAAAATACTAGTTGTCCAAATAGAATGTAATAAGTAAATTATGTTTATAGATTAGTAACTGCCGTGCAGTAGGTAACCTACCCTTCCTTCCCTCTGAGTGTAAACACATGTAGTCAGCCTGGCAGCTTGAAATATCTGTCAGGCTCCTTAATGTATGAGTCTCAGTTCACTGTGCTTTTGAACAAAATAGATGGAGAAATGGAAAGCTATTTTTCTTATGATTCTGTCCTGTATGGCTACTCTCCTCACAGCGCTCTTTCCCAGTGGGGGCTTTCTTACCTCTTGTGTTGAAGCTTTAATCTGTACCAGCCCTTGAACGTTGCAGATCTCACACGGCCAGGGCTGAGCCTGGCACGATGAGTGTTACGGTCAGTATTCCTGCGGAAGTCAGGGGAAAACGCTGTCCTGCCCTCAACACGCTCACAGCCAGCACCTGCTGAGGGTAAAAACTCTTCCTCTGCTGTACACTCAGCTGTGTGTAGTGTACATGTGGGTGCAGACATTTCTCTCCAAAAAGAGGACACAGCACACACTCTGCTCCCCCTGGTCGCTACTTAATGCTGTTTAGAAGTCCCAGGTGGTCTTGATGTCTGTATCAAATCATGCAATGACCCCCTCTCTGCCCAAATGAACTTACTGTTTGAATCCAGTCCTTCCTTCTGAGTATGAACACAGTTGTTTGTAGGTAGACATCTTTGAGTTCAGTTAATAGGAATAACACGCAAATATTTCCATATTTTCAAATGGTTTATGCAGTTGAGTCTGTTTCGAATGGCCATAAAACCACCAGAAACACACTTTTTACACATACCAGTGTGCTTTCAAGCTGTTCTCTAGTCCTGGAAGGTTTCCCCCTCATTTTGACTGACTTGATCAATATAAGGCAGTTTTGTTTCTCTTATGGCAATAATGAATAGCATGCTGTAGGTTATTTCTGTTAGGAGAGAATAGGGGTATTATTTTTCTTCTTCTGTAAGTGAAAGCTGTCAGGTTGTGATGCCATCTCACTGGGGCAGCCTTTGCTTTTAAGACGAAGCAGAGCTATGTGGCTTTCTCCATCTGTTGTAGTCGGGTCTGACTCTGACTGTTTGCAGTTTGATTTGGAGTAGCTGTGCCATCTGCTGATTTGAATTGTGATGATCTTGCCACCACCTGCCATCTGGCTCCACTGATTTGTTGTTGTTTCTTGGGTTTTTTTAAAAGGAATGTTTCCCAGCATATTTTTAGAAACTACCTCTTTTGAATCAGTCTTACTTAAAAATAATTCACTTGCAGCTTGTTAAAACTTTGATCATTAATGGGAACTGGGGGATAGCAGAGTATAAAATAGCAATGTATTTGCAGCACTGCTTTTTTATTTTCAGTGTTGTTTTTTCTTCATTTTTACAGACTCCTAAAATTTTCTAGTAAAAAATTAGACTTTGGCAATAGCAGCTTTTAAACTCTTGATGGTAGATAGCTTTTTCTTTATGGCTTTTTGCAAAGTCAAGAGAAATCTATAGAAAACCAGTAATTTATGTTGCTAAACTGTATTATGTTTCTGCAAGAAGAAAAGGGAGAACTTTGTTGCTCTCAGCTCTTTAGCCACTGTGGGACATAGCATTAAAATACACTTAAAGGCTTCCAGCAGCTCCATCTGTTACAGTGAGGTAGGAGTTGGTATGATTTGCCTTTCAGTGGGAACAGCAATTAGGCAAATACTTAAAGTATGTTGTAGATTTTAAAATAAGGTAATTCTGTCATTGAAAGCTGTTGGAATTCATTAGTTTTACTCTGATTGTGGCAACCTTCACCAGTAAAGAACTGTAGCCCGGAGCACTGATTTCAGTTTGACACACAATGCAGGACCACTATCTGGTGTAAGGCAAACTTACCCACACCTAAGAGGGATTCAGAGCAGTGTAAGGAAAACCAATAAATCCTCCATCCTTAGCAACTTTTATTTATAGTGGGGAGAGACAAAGGGAAAGTCAGTCAGATGACTTCTCTTTCCATGCACATTAGTTGATGCAGTCTGTGATGCTGCATGAAATCCAACCATATGGGCAGTGTGGTTGAAGACTTACTGACTTTTTGTAGGATGCATTCTGTTCAGAGTCACTGTTTTCATAGACTTTATATTTCAGATACCAGCTTTTTTACTATATGTTTGCTATTGCTTCTGAAATTAACCTACTAAAAATAATTTCAATTATCAAGCCTTTGGATTCAATAAGCATTTTTATAGAGAAAACAAATGAAGATTGTTTTCTTTGGCTGATGCATGCTCTGTTTTGCTTAGGTACTGTTGTGGGAGTTGTCCTCTACACAGGAAGGGAACTGCGCAGTGTGATGAATACTTCAAACCCAAGAAGTAAGGTATGGTAAGGAAACAGTCTTATAATAAACAAACAGGGGCAGAAATGTATTAATTTTTAAAGGAAATCCTCCCAAATGCTATACATATGCACTATGGGGACAACCTCATAAGAATAATGTTTCATATCTCCTGGCCTATGATTTAAGATAGTTACGATAGCAGAATCTATTTTTCTTCATTTTTAAAAATTCTATTATACTTGTGTCTTCTCACTTTTTTTAAGGTTGGTAAAGCCATTGTTTGATATGCTTATAATGAGATAGTCCCAGTTAGAATAGGAAAGCTTATTTTGTTGCATTCTTCTACTAGAGCAAAGCTAAGACAAGGTGCAGGGATGTTTATGTAGTGTGCAGCTTTTGGCAGCATGAATCCTCTCACACCTCTTGGTGCATTGCTTAGCTTCCAAAGGGTGGAAGTCTTATTAAATAAGCTGGCAACAGTATTGCTTATAAATTTAAATATGTCTGTAGCATTTTAAAGAGAAGTTGACTAGTAGGGAGTGGCTCTTTGGATATGGCAGTTCATTCCCTTTGTGAATATTACATTGAGCTAACATCTTCCTTTTTGTGCTTGAAATATCTCTCTCTCATTTCTTTAGATTGGTCTTTTCGATTTGGAAGTGAACTGTCTTACCAAGATCCTTTTTGGGGCTCTTGTGGTGGTCTCACTTGTCATGGTGGCCCTTCAGCATTTTGCCGGCCGTTGGTATCTTCAGATCATAAGATTTCTCCTTCTGTTCTCAAACATCATTCCCATTAGGTAAGGCAATTGCTAATTCTTCCCAGCAAAATGCTGTGCGTGCTTTGTGTTCTCATCCATGCTTCTAGTATGAACAAGCACATAAACTCTTATCTGTTCCTCATTTGACAACTAAGCAAATCTAGAAATAGAAATCAATTTGCTGTTTAAACAGTAATTAATTTGTTGTTTCTGCTGAATTTGTTCAGCATATTCACCCATTCACTGACTAACTGAGGCTGAGGATTAGTCATTTAAGGCCCCTTCTCTGTGTTTGGGCTACCCCTTCTCTCAGTGTTTGGGCTACCTGGTTACTTCAATAAGAGGATAAAATTGAAATGAAGGGTAATTTATATAGCATGTAGTTTAATAGGACCCAGTTGCCTTTTAGAGAGGAGTGAAACCTTAATATTTAATTGTACTATATTAATAAGTAGATTGTACTTTCGATATAGGTCTAGGTTTCATTTCGGCTCCATTTTTAACCTGCTGTCTGCGTGTATCCATCACGCTGTCCGTACTTGTCTGTGTCCCTCTTCCTCTTAAATTGTATCTTTTCTTCTCAAAGTAATTTTATGATGTGTCTTTGAATTTTACAGTACCACTGCAGCAATGCATAGTCCTCCCCATTTGCCACCTGACCACTGACTTTGAATATACCTCTTACGAAACACCGTCTTTGGCAGCTCAAATTCAGCATGGAAGATGTGTCCTTTCGTTGCACTGTGGCAGTTCACAATGACTTTTTCCAAAATTTAACTGGAGATATATTTTCTTTTTTCCCTTCCTCCTGCATAGTTTACGTGTGAATCTGGACATGGGGAAAATTGTCTACAGCTGGGTGATCCGCAGAGATTCAAAAATCCCTGGGACTGTGGTTCGGTCCAGCACTATTCCTGAGCAACTGGGGAGGATATCTTATTTGCTCACAGACAAAACAGGTATCTATGTAGAACATACAGTTTTGAGTCATGGTATGTTGCTGTTTGGATTTTGTTTCATTTTTGCCCAGCTAAAAAGTATAATGTAAGATTTCTTTGGGCTAGAGGAAATACGCATTTCCTGTCACTTTGACAGTCTGATTTAATCAGTTTTTGAAAAAAAAAAATTGCATTTTTTTTCTTCTGAATACACGTAAGTAAGATAGGACAGGAGTCTTATGCTACTTCAAAGAATACTTAGTGTGCTATTAAATCAAAAGCAAAGGGTAAAAATAAGATTAAAAGCAACATTTTAGAGTTAGTTTTCAAAGCCAGTTCAAGATAGGTTATATGCGTAGGCAGAAATGTACCATTAGTCTGTCTGGTGCTGTACTTACTCTTTCATAGTTGAGCTTGAATTCAGAAGACCTAAGCTGTAATGAAAACCTTGATCTGACAAAAATCCTGGTTCCATTGAAGTTGTTTCCATAAGTTTTCCTTGGTTTCAGCAAGACAAGAATTATGCCTGCAACTCTTGCTGGCATTGACTTAAGGGTGAATCTCATTCTAATTTACTAGCACAGTGATGTGCGCCACTACTTAGCAGGAGACTCAGCCTTCAGGTTTGTTGATACTGTCTTTTTTGCTGGCCTTAGCCTGTGCTGAGAGCCTGGTGCAATGACTGATTCAGCTTCTAGCCCAGTTTCTCTTGAATTTGGGGTACAGCAAGGACGAGAACATGTGCTAGGGAATAGGCGTGTTGATTCCCACTCTGTGTCTGGCACTGCTTCTGTTACAGGAACTCTTACGCAGAACGAGATGGTCTTCAAAAGACTTCACCTGGGAACGGTAGCTTACGGCCTGGACTCCATGGATGAAGTGCAGAGCCACATATTTAGTATATACACACAGGTGAATTGCATTACTTAACTCTGCTCACAAAAGAGTTTTCCGGGTCCCTGGGCTAAGGGTGAATTATGAAGTAGGGCAGTGATCTGCCTATTAACTATTACTTTTTGGAAAAGTCTGAAGGTCATGGGATGCTTAATACATAAATATTACCATGATTCTTACTACATTTGTAGATTGTTTCACATCCTCCAGTCTTTAACTGCCACAGCATGTGCATGGATCTCTATGTGTATGTGCCTGTGTCTTGCTGCCAAGGTCTGATTGTAAAATAGTGTACTTTTATTTAGATATTTACCACTTAGAGCAATCGAAGCATTTGCTTCATTGAACAACTGGCTCTGGGTAATGCTTAGTGGATTAAGTAGCTATTTGAAGTTCTGTGTACTGAGGCAATAATAAAGGAAAAGGAACCATAGGTACTCAGTAAGCAGCAACAGAGAACAGTATGCTACTATCACTGCTTTATGCCTGATGCTTAAAAAGAAAATGGTAAAAGTGGGATTCTTTCGCTGATGCACCAGTGATCTTATATGGTACATAACTGACACCTGCTTTGAGAAATATCTGCAGCTAAAGAAGGCAGCAAAGTCAACATGTGAAGTATAGAACAGGAAAATCCTGTTTTGGGAAGTCTCTCCCATGCATTCCTCTTTCAGTATCACTGGGTGAGCCAGCATCTGAAAAGCCTTCATCTCTATTCTTACTTTTATTTCAGTTTTGTATGATAACCAGGTAATGCCATGTGTCTTGTCTGGGTCAGCAAACTGTATTCCTTAGCACGTTACAACAGACAAGATGCTTATCAATTGAAACTTCATACAGATACACTTCCTTCTTAAAACAAGGGATGAGGTTTCACTTAAGAATATTACTACCTTTAAATAATAAAAAAAAATAATCAGCTGTCAGTGGCTGTTGTTCTAGCCACTGATACTTATAAAAGTTTTAAGAATTGTCACTAATTACATAATCACAGAAGCATTATTTTTAATTTTATGTTAACCATTCTTTCAACTACAACTAGAAATAACTTTTTTGTGACTGACGCTTAGATTTTTCTCTATTGTAAAAGTGATTCCACAGACACAATCTGCAGACGTTAGCGATGAGTTACTACTCCCATGTCGTATGTCAAGCATTTTCATTTCTCAATAGTTGTGGAATTGCTTAATTCCTACAGAAACCACAGAAGTAATTTTTGAAGTGCCTGTGCTGTTCCTTGGGCGTGCACACCCAATGCAGTGAACTGGTGTTTTCATGTCATGTTGTTTTTGCTTTGCTCGTGAGATTTTTAGACTGAAGTGTGCTTTCTATACCTCCCACCAAGTGAAGCATGAAGCCAGCATTCTTGCCTGGAAAAAGGCACCATGTACTGTAAATAGGATTTTTATTTTTGGATTTTGTTCATGGTGGTAAAGACACACAGCAGGTTTCCTTGACCTCAGTGATGTGTTTGGTGGCATAGCTTTTCCCTGGGCAGACTGTCAGGCTACAATGTGCTTTTAACTGAGCGTATGATAGTTGATAAATACCTGGTATTTTGAGTAATTATCTTTTTCACTGGCATGTGTCTCAGGTAACTCCTCTAGCTATCTCTCTCCCTCCCTCCTCTGCTTTCACTGCCTTCTTAGCATCTGGTTCTTCTCTTTGTGTTGAGACCCTTAAATGACTGAAATGCACTTTAAAAAAAAACCAACCCACAACAACAACAACAAAAACCAAAACCAAACCTTCCCCCTCTCTGAGACTTCATTATTTGCCCTCATTTTGTACTTAATCTGTACAGAAAACTTGACTACTGGTTAATTATTTGCCAAAGTATTCAATATTTATCAAGATTGTTTGGGTGACTCTGACTAGTCCAGTATGTGACTAATGCTTCATGTCAATCTTAAGGCACTTCAGCTGAGGGTTTGCTGTTGTTTGATTTGGTTATAAGCTGTTCCAACATTGCTGATGAGCAGCAATATTAAATTTGAAGATCTTGTGTCCTAATCACTAGTGTGGAAAATAGCATGTGGAATTACACTGATAAAGGTTATGTCTCATAAAATGTTCATAATTACCAAGTGAGATTCCTTACAATGAGAAGCATTTGCTGGCAATTATTCATTTTGAACTGTAGTTCTTATTCTTTGCTCTTATTTTTACCATGTTGTGGCCTTTGACCTGGAAGTGAAACTTTTGTCCTCTTGACACTAAAGGTTAACAGAGCAGGAAACTAGATCACTGTGTGTCCCTTCTTCAACCAGGATAATTTAGTAATTGTGCAATTATCTGAAGACTCCCATTCTGATACTAAAAATAGTATTAAAAATTAAATGAATGTGATTAAGGTTTTCGAGATCCATATGAGTCATCTGTTTTCTGTTTTCGGCAGTTATATTCTCTTGCACGTGAAACCCAATTGACTCTCAATTTTCAGAGCCATGGTCTTTTGTGGAGCAAAAAGTGATTTCACTGAGTCCTCTGACTTGGGTCTTTCACCAGTCGGTGTTTGGTGAATCTGCAACAAAGGGGTTTTTGTCAGTGTACCATTCCAAAAACTTAGGTAAATCTTTTGGGGCACTTTACTCTTCCAGTAACATTGATCAAGAAGTTGCATTATGAAGAAGTATGTTTCCAGTGATGGTCTGAGTTAAGATGAAGAGTGTGTTTTATTTCTGGAGACGTAAGAGTCTGCACAGCTGCTACATACATGGTCTTTACTGAAGTGAAAACTCTTTTTTTTCCTGCAATAAGTCTTTATACTGCTTTCTTTTTTTTATAAGCAATCCCAGGACCCACCCGCTGTGAAGGGCCTTACCTTGGCCACCAAGGTGCGTAAAACCATGAGCAGCCGAGTGCATGAGGCGGTGAAGGCAATTGCGCTGTGCCACAACGTGACACCGGTGTATGAGTCCAACGGCGTGACGGACCAGGCTGAAGCCGAGAGGCACTACGAGGACTCCTGCAGGGTGTACCAGGCCTCCAGTCCTGATGAGGTCAGTGTCCATTTGGGTGCATAAAAATAGGACCTTGCTTGTTGCTGAAAAGGAGAACAACTGGTGAAAGTACTCCAGGCTAGTGAACAGGATGGTATTTCAGTGCATTTATTGCACTGATAACCTCTGAATAGACCACAGGTGCTCTCTTCAGCCAAATCTGCCTCCCTGCCTGAAGCTACAGAGCTGCATGGTGACTAGTATCTGGCTGTTGTACTCTGTATCACAGAGTTTTGCTCATGTTTCTGCAAACACCCTATTTGTCCAGAGTATATTTTGCAGTTCAATGCCGTGAGTCCCTTTTACAACATTGGTAAATTGTAGGCAATCACGTCTTGTTTGGAGGGGGGATGACTTGTGGAAGTGGGTTAGAGCACTCCCACAAGTCAGCTTGTCCCTGATTTGGAAAGTGTTTGAACTTCCAGACCAAGTGAGAAGTTGTAAATCGTGCTGGCTAGCACTGCTAACCCAGAACGCATCCCTTCCCACGCAGATGGGACCGACTTGGAGCCTGAGTTAACTCTGCGGAGCCAGTAACATGCACAAGAATTTGTCTTGGAGCAAAGCTGTGCCCTGCCAGTTCTCTGCCAGCACCCAGTGCAGACGGGGCTTCACAGGGCGGTACAGCAGAGAGAAACTTTGCAGCTCTCCAGAGACTCACTGAAGACTTCTACTGAGCACTTGGGAGATCAGGTTCAATACAGGACTTAAGGTTATAGTGCTTTTTGCCACCCTCTGCCAAAATTTGGAAAATCTAATCAGAGTGTTGTTTCCTTCTGTGATGAAGACAGGAGGAATCAAATATGGTTTCATGTATTGGTTATGCTTCTTGGATGCATCTTCTTTAGTGCAACCAAAGTAAACCAATTTATTTTCTGTTAACGTGCACAAATACTCTTGCTCTATGCCATTGAGAGAGACTGAAGTTTTAAACTTCCCGTAAGAGTTCTGACAGTATGAGGTCATATCGCCCATTTGACTACATTCGAAGGGTTCTTCCATTTATTGCTTCAGATAAAACAGATTTGCCTCAGATAATATCCTTTGACATCACAAAAGAAGCTGGCTTTCCTCATTGTTAGAGTTGAGGAATTCTTTGCATAGAAGTAAATTTATTCATTCGAAGCCCAGCTATGTGAGGATTTTGAGACTGTTGCATGTATTACTGAAAGATCATCACACAGAGTTAGTTTCCACGTTTCATGTACATTCAAAATATTCCCTATAGTGTTTATTTTGTTTCGTTTTGGTTTTTTCCCAGGTAGGCAATTCATTCATTTCATATAACGTGTTCTTGTCTGCATTATATGAAAGCTGCATCTTCGCTATTTTCTCCCTGTTGTCCTCCATTGATGTGTGTACAGCAGCAACAAGCACTTACTCCTCCCTGGCTGTGGAGGTGGTGAGCAGTGTCCATGTGTGTCCTCTCCCAGCTCATAACCTAGGTCCATGTTTTGCTTACCTGTGTTTCTCGTCTAATGTGTTGCTCTCCCACATAAAGGCAGCTTACAGAAATAAACTGTCTTTGGGTTGAAACAAGTTCTGAATGATTTCCAGATGGTAATTTTTGTGATACGCCTTTAAGTTTGTTTTTTGCTAAAGCATTTGCTGGCTATTTTTGCACAGACCCCCTGTTTATTTACATATATACTGTGGTATATAGTGAAGTCAGCAATTTTTTTTCTTTTCCTTTTTTGCTTTATACTGTTCTGTCTTTAAAATATTTATGCAGCAATTTGTCTCAAATACCCAAGGGATTATTGTTTGTTTGTTTTACTGTAGCATGATAACTAATCCTTCCAAGATTATTGTTTAAATTCTTTTTTCCTTTCTTGTGGTGTCTTAAGTAGAGAATTACAGTGGGTTCAGAAATCAGATATGCTTTGCTGCATGGAGGAAATCTGGTCTGTAGGTCTTAGATATACAAATATTGTTTAGACATGCTCTGTGTATGACATACTAGATGGTACAAAATGCAGGATCAGCACAAGTCGAGTCCTTGAGAAGACAGCGATGCTGTTAAATAACATTCCCTGTAGGGGAATGGCTTTGGACTCCTGTGAAAGCCAGCCTTTGAAATACTATATCAATAAAATATTGCCATGGCAGGGAAGATCAGTTTATGAAATGAGTACAAAAACTTGTATTCCCTTTACTTTAACAGCAAGGGTAATTTCTACCAGTTGGCATAGGATTCATTTCCTGTAACAGAAAGCAGGATTTCCTAAATTTGTTTCCTGTGCATGCTGCCATTTAGAAGTCTTGAAGTATCTTTATTCAGGTATCAGTTACAGCCTTGGGGCTCTGCAAGCGTGTCAGTTGTAGCCATACAGTAACTAACAGGGGAAATGAAATAGATATAATCTGATCAGAGATAAGAGTGCCTGGGATTCCTGGGCAAACAGTCTTTAACCCTGACAACCCGGTGCAGCTGCCAGGACATGAAAGGGTGCACCGATCAATTGGTTTCTGCCTGTTGTCTGTCTGCCTAGGCAACCCTAAATGGGACGTTTGTAGAGCAAGTCATGGCACAGAAGGATCAATTTGTCTCTTTAGAATGAAATTTATTAGTCAATATCCACTTCAGTAGTGGCTCGGGTAATTTAATTGTCAGAAAGAGCAAAGTTTGGGGGATAGTGTGCCAAGCTGCTGTGCTTTGTACTGCTCAGATCTGTATCTGGCTTGGCCTGGATGGAGCTGCAAACTCCCAGAGCACAGTCAGAAACTTCATTGATTTCTCCTCGTCACTGAGCATGGGCTCTCTTGAAGGTGTATGAGGAGTTTCAAGCCTGCTTAAATCTCCTCGGTTTAAGCTGTAAATATATCTTTGCATCTTAAATGCTTCTTATCTTTTTGTTGTGACTGAGAGTGCCTCCGGTTATCTGTTTGCTTGGTGCAGAGTAAACCCCTTCTGTCTCACCCTGAGCAGGAAACCTGCTCCCCATCCTGGGTGCCCAGACTCTTCCAGAAGAGCCATCAGCGCTTTTTTTGCCCTCAGTGTGGTCTACTGATTCTGCCGCATTTCCCAGAGGCCAGGTCCATTGTGTTGTCTGCTGAATGGGGATGGTAATTTCAATACTTATAGTGCATCTGATAGGAACACTTCAAAATCATATCACTTTCCTTCTCAGTAATAATTCATTAAGTGCTGTAGAGGCTGGGAAGTGGCGTGTTCAAAGGGGTCAGCCCCACTTCCCCTCCAGTGCTGAATGCGTTTCACCTATGGAGGGCTATTAAGGGCTGACAGGACCCACGCCTGCTCGGGAGCACCATGGAAAAGGGGAATTTCTTTCATTATTCTTGCACTTCCATTGACGTACCATTTTGTGGTCTCAGAGCCATCCAAAATTACTAGTGTTGCGCAATGCAGTACAGTTTGAAGCCTGTCAAGTGCACGATGTAGCACCTCTAATGTGCTGCTCATCCATTTGTTCCTCGGCACCAGGCTTTTCTTTCAGGAGGATTAAATGCTTCCTGACATAAGATTTAAATCAGATGCTGGCAGGGAAGGAGGGAGGAGGTGTCTGTGGAAGAAAGTAGCAAAGGCGATGTTTTAACGGGCTGAGCTGTGAGCAGAGATTTGTATCTCCAGACATTTGCAGGTTACCAACATTAACAGCCAGTGCTGCACACACTGATCATCACGTAACATCATGCTGAGAGAAATTCTCGATAATTATTTATTAGCCAGAATATTAGAAACCCAGGCTCCATCTCTGCTCTAGGAGACTGTTAGGAGCATTATCTAACTGCACATTTTAATGCACTAAGGATGGCTCGAAGAAACTTTTTCAAAAGATAAGCTGGAAAGAGCCTTTGATTTGTTGTAGTCTTTGTGAATAAGGCTGCAAAACCTTGCTAATATTAAAACAAGTATCGGTTCAAATTGGTTTAAATGTCTTTCAAGGCAAAGCCAACTCAACTGTTTTCTTTTAATCTGGCAAATTAAGACTACTTCATGAAAACTTTATTTTATGTTATCTTTTAAACCTAATTCTGGATGAAGGGGAGCTGAGTTCACAAAAGATTCTCCAATTAAACCCAATTGTATCCATTCACCTAGTAAAATCTTGACTCAATGCAATTATTTATAGATTGCATTTTTGTCTATATCTTGTGTACGTGATTTCCCAAAATAAATTCCATTTTTGTCTAAGGTATTTGTGGTCACTTAAGGCAGTAGAGGCAGAACCTCAAAAGCACAAGAGGTAATTAACCTTCAAGTCAGCAGCAACCTTGTGCCCAGCACTCTTGTGCCTTTGAAAATGTCACTGCAAAATACTTCCAGTATTTCGTGTCTGTTTGGAGGAAGTATCCCTTGATCTTTTCTGGAGGCCGGTGATATATGGGCTCATGTCAGCTGTTGTTCCTGTCTGTTACTGCCAAAACAGCTTCTAGAGTTAAACCTCCATATCTCAGGAGGCTCAATCATAGATGGATGTGTCAGCTGAGGTGGGGATTCTGGGGGGAATCGTCAGGGAAGCAAATTAAAGGCTTTGGTCTTCTGTCATGAGTCTGGTTGTAATCTAGGGAAAGCTTGTCAAGAATTCAGTGTTGTAGGTCCTTAACTATTAGAAGCTGCAATCAGAATGATATCCATATAAGCTCAATCAAATGAGTTCTGGTGTGTGCCTTGAAAAATCTGGGAGTCATTTTGGCACTTTTGGGTTTTTTTCTTAATGTTTGGGGAGAAGGGGTTCTCTGCTAAGAAGTGTCTGTGAGCCAGCCTTCAGCTGTCTTCCTGATCAGTATTGATGTTGAATGTTGTTGATGAATTGTTACTACCAAACAGATAGCATATACACAGCGGTTATTTTGTTTGTGTTTTTAATATGAATTTTTAATGTGCTCTGCATTAGTGTTTCTGGTTCTGATATTGTAAATCCAGGGTGAATGCATTGTTTTGAATTCTTGATTTCATAAACAGCAAGCTGGAAAAGAGCACATTCAGAAAGTAAGTGTTTGTAAAGATATTTACCTGATGTGCCCAAGCAGAGGTTTGTAGGGTACCTGTGCCTGCCCTTGCTGCAGGGTTTGTCCTTCAGGATGTGGCAGTTGAAGGCAGGGAGCTGACCACCTCCTGGTGAGAGTTTGGGACAGGCAGGCAGCTGAATCAGACAGGAGCTGGGCTGTCTAAATCCCCAAAATACTGTTTGTAAGCATCTTAACTTCAGGAAGAGCCCACTGGAAAGAGCCATATAGGAGCACGTGCGTATGTGAACAGACCCACTCTGTAGCACCATTAATGACTAATGAACTTCTTTGCAGCCCCTACCCGCTGTCCCTTCCCCTCTGGTGCTCCTCAGGGGTGGCCGGGCCTGGCTGCTCTCACCATGGCTTTCTCCTCTCAGGTGGCTCTGGTACAGTGGACCGAGAGCGTGGGTTTGACGCTGGTGGGCAGAGACCAGTCCTCCGTGCAGCTGAGGACACCGGGTGGCCACATCCTGAACTTCACCATCCTCCAGATCTTCCCCTTCACTTATGAGAGCAAGCGCATGGGGATAATTGTTCGGGTAAGTGGCTGCGGGTAAGCTCTCACGTCTCTGTGAATCTCCTGGTAATGCAATGTGAAACATGTAAAACATTTGCTCTCAGCTTTGCTGTTCTTTCTGGCTGAGTTTTACAGTCTCTGCTACCTCGGGCTGTAAGCTGATTCTCTGTTTTGAGCAAATAACATCTCATTGCTGGGTTTGTTCAGTGATACATCCTTTTCCTTGGCCATATTTGGCAGTAAGTGCTGTAGTGCCCTGAGACATATTTAGTTTGTTGATCTTTGGTCCCTCATTCGAAATAATAAGGAGCCTAAGCTTCCAGCTTACTCCAGCTTCTCCTTCCTGCTCACGTTTTTAATTTGTCATGTACTCCAGGGTGGGTTTCACTCATGCAGCTCCTCTGTCTGCACACAGGGGTTGGGATCGGGTGTGCGGCCACTCCATGCTGCTTCCAACCATGGAAGCATGGCTTTAGCAGTGTACCGCACTGAAGGAAGAGACACTTGTAGCTGCAGGGAACCTACAGCTGAGCTGTATAACAGAGACCACAGCCATGCTGAGAACACAGTGTCATGAGCAGGGTTTGAAAATAGCTGATTTAAGGTAAAAGGGTGCATTTGTGCAACTACCTTTATCAGCAGCAGCAGGCACTGTGCATGCTTAACACATACCCAGCTGAAATTGTACACGTAAATTTGTCGTTTTATAGACAAATACAGCATAAGGTTGGATTCTCAGAAAAAAATTACTGTAAAAAGAAAGAGAAGAAAGTGTGGGTGTTAAAAACAGCTGAGATCAGTTGTCACCATTAGCATCATTAGTTTTCAAGTTAGTGCTAGAGAATCAATGTCAGTAAGATAAACAAACTCAGCTATGGTAAGGCACTTCCATTTGCCTGCAAAGAAAACAAGGTGAAGCAGTTTGAATATTTCTTTTGGAGATAATTAAAACATCCGTGTTATTTTTTACTGAGAGTACAGACAGATAATTGGTACCAGGAATCTAAAACATGAATATGAAACCTATAATCCAGGGCAAGATACGATTTGTTGTGTCATTTCGTAGGATCTTCAGCTTTGTTATTTAGGGTGGGGAAAACAGGTAAAATAAGTGAGTTTTTTCCTTTTTTTCTTGTTTCTTTTTTTCTTCTCCCCCCTCCCCCCCCCCTTTACTTTGTGGTAAAACTGGGTTGCTGCATGTTTATTTGGGGGTATCTGAAAACAGGGTGTAAAAATATCTTCTGCCTTATGTATTTTAAGTTACAACAGTTGGAGGAGTAGCCTTTGTTTTTAATTAGAAACAGTTGGCATCAGTATTGCGTGCATGGGCATCCTCAATAGCAGATTAATTTGGTCTGCTTTATTGGCTGATGTTTGGTAGTTTCACAAATCTCAGCTTCTCTGGGCCCCTGGAAGAACACAGCCACTGTTACAGATTGCACCGTGAAGGGGTGATGTAAAATGGAGCAATGCAGTGATTGTATTAAAAAACAACAGATATTACAGAGAACTACATTATTTTTGTTACCAAAAAATTTGATGATCAAGGTGGAACTGTAATGTGTGCATACAGTTATTTTCACAAACCCATGAAGGATAAGCCGTGTTTAGTGCAGATTGAGAATCGTTAAAACTCATGCAAATGGCTATATTTGCGTTATCCTAACTGAGTATTTTGGAGCTGCATCTCCTGTTGCTCAGGGAACTGCTTTTACGTTCTGGATCAGACACCACAGTACAGTGTAGGGGGGGGCAAATTTGTATTGCAAATTGTTCCAGGCTTTGGAATATTAAAAAATGCCCAGTGGCAGGAATGTTAGTTGAAGTGGGCTGATGGGCTGAGCTTG
Source organism: Mesitornis unicolor (assembly GCF_000695765.1). NCBI lineage: Eukaryota > Metazoa > Chordata > Aves > Mesitornithiformes > Mesitornithidae > Mesitornis > Mesitornis unicolor. Next base: position 34,233 of record NW_010208847.1, on the reverse strand, counting down.
TACAAAGTAATCGGTGTGTTCAATGTGTAAATCTAGAGATCTGACTGAATGTGTTTGAACGTACAGAGTCAGCAGCATTCCCACAAATGTCTTCAATGTCTTGTGCTCTCTGGGATAGCTGCAACAAGTGTAGTGCACATCTGTCTAAATACAGCAAGTCGAAAATCTTCAGATTAATTATTTTTATAGTGAAAATGATGCAGAAACTTCAGGCAGCCTTTTCAAGACCTGGAATAAAAATATTAGCAATAAAAGAGGGAGGACTAAACAACCTCTCTCCCCACTGCTTACTGTAGGTGTGAACTTCTGCTGAGGTGCTCTTTTATCCAAGGTGTAGTAAGTGGGCTAACCGTCGAAGCCAGGGTGTGCTTCATTAAATGGTGTTGGTATAGTCAGCAGAGAAGTGGATGACCTTAAATTTTCTCATGTAAGTGGAAAGAAGTCTTTTTTTATCTCTTTTATTTGAGGCTTATTCCTGTTAAATTATCTATGAGCTATATTCTTCCCCTTTAGGAAGAAAAAGGTTTCTATTTTGCATTTCTGTATTTAGAATATTACTACTGCCAAAACCAGCAAAACTCCCACTTTTGGTCATTGGGAGCAAGATCAGGCTCAAATCCTGACAGTAAATACTGTTAATAGAAGCACACTCTGTTGTGCTCATTAATTGAGTGTTTTTATTTTGTAGCCATTGAGCTGCTGCTAAGCCACTAAAATCAGCTCCCTGTATACCCTATGCAGAAGTAGGTTTTAAGTAGCAGATGCTGGCTGACTGGGTATTACTTTGCCGTGTTCCTGTATACTCCAAGATAGTATCTTCAAGCAGGATTTTCATTTTCATTTTAAAAAAAAAAGGAGGTTTATAAATAGGTCAAGTAAAATTTTCTTTTATTAAACATATACATGTATGCCTGTGTAGGCACTCCATTTGGTTTTGAGCTGCAACTTGCAAGGTGTTTACTTCTTCAGTGTATCTTCTAAAACGGTATTGCTTGCTTAAAAAGTAGAAATAAGGGGAGGGAAAGTAGCATGAAGTATCCAGAAGACAACAGATGCAGAGAGCAGCCAGGAAGGGGAGGGAGAAGCTGCAGAATGAAACTGCACTCAGGACTGAAGTGAGTAGAATTGAAATGGTAATATTTTTTTGCTCAACTGTACAGATATTGCCTATTCTTATAAACTGCAACTTTTTCTGCTCGCAGGAGCCATCGTGATCGTCTTGCCAGGCTCACTGTACAACCTGGGTATAGAGTTTCAGCAAGCGATCCAGGCGTCCAGCCCAGTAATGCTGTTACTGGAATCCTTGGCAGAAACGCCCATCTCCCTGGTGGTGCTGTCCACTCTGGCTCCTATAAAAAGATCTCCTCAGCACATAGCTTTTAGTAAATAGAGGAGTAGTTAATATTGAAAACAAGGAGCAGATATTGCCTCGTTTAGGATATTTTTGCGATATCTGCTTGTTTACTTGTGATCAACTGTCATTTCTGTAGCTGATTATTTCAGTTCCAAGAAGTCTCGTTCTACCAAAGCAGCCACTCTTCACCGTACTGTTTATTGACTTTTCTTCTTCTTGAAAGAAGGCCTGTTTGTTTAACTACAATATTTTCCATTCTTCTTTTTCTTTTGCATTATTTTTCCCCTTACCCATGTGGAATGATCTTTGTTGTAAAGCAAAGATAGTGCTATTGTCATATCTGGAATTGAAAGAAGCCTTTGAACCGTGGCCAGAGTCAGACCATGGTGGAAAAAGATGCCTCTCCAAAACAATATAACTGGCAAATCTCTGTGCAGATTTATAGTGTGATCTTACCATAATATGAGAACGCACTAACCTCCTACTGAACTCAGCGGGAGGAAATGACTAATGCAAGGAGATAGCTGATACAGTATTTATATTGGACAAAAAATCTAAACTATCTTAAGCCAGTTCTGCAGCACGGGAAGTGGAGTCTTTATTCAGTTTCCTACAGAGATGTTGTTAGACACTTTTTAATCAAATAATTTAATAGATAAACCTTTACCTTTGACTACTGCCAAAAGCACTGTTTTATTTAAGCAGATTGTAGTTGTTTTGGTAGAGTGACATGAATTTTGCTTTGGGGATGTGTGTTATCTCTATATGAAGGATGAACACTTCAGGACATTGAAAACCACACGTAAGCTTAATTAAAAGAATCTTTCTTGTGAATACTTTGAGCTTGGCAAAAATGATCAGTAAAGGACTTCTGTTATCCTTGACTACTTAATTTCCCTAGCAAAGACACTTAGTTCTCTTCTTTGCATTTCTAGTATCCACATCAGGTGCTGCTTTTTTGTTGTTGTTATCTCTGCTGGTGTAAACTCTGTTTTGCCAGTGCCACAGGATGTTAGGCTTTTACCTACACCTCAAACTCTTCATGTGTGTGACCCTTCACCACTAGTTTCTGTAGTGGCAGAACAGATTTACATGTATATTAAATAGTGTGAAAATTGAAAGGTGTCTATTGTGCTTTTCTTTCATTTTTTTTTCTTAAAGTTCTTTTTCCCCTTCCATCTACAGCTGTCTGTTTCCAGACCTTCCTGGGCTTTTTGTTTTTGCATATTAAGTTTATTTTCTTCCTATCCCTTGTGGCTATCTTGGTTTATAGAGCAGTTTGTTCCTTACTCATTGTTTTGTCTCCTTTGAGGAAATTGCCAGGGTTTCCATTAGCTTGTAATACTAATAACTGTGACCTCCTTAGGTATCTGCCTGGTTAGAAGGGATTTTTTAATTTGTGGTAATGTAAATATGCTTCGCTTGCAGCCTGCAAATTACTTGTATCAGATAAGGCAGGCAGCAACCTAACCTTTCTGTGGCAAACATAAACTTTAATTATCCTTACTCCATGTAATGTAACAGAGGGGTTAAATTAGAGTGATTTTTACTCTCTTAGGTTTTGTCCATTTGTTTTATTGTTTCAGGTCAGTATGAAATAAATTTTCAGGGTCTGTGTTAGAGGTTATTCCAAAGGCATGCACAGTCAGGACTGAGAGGTGTCTGGGTGGAAATCACATGTTGCTGATTAAAAAGCTGATCATCCTTGCCTAAAGTATTAATTCCTGTCTGCAAGTAACCAAGTTGCAATTGAATAGGCATCTCCTTCTGGCCCTGAGACAAGGTGCGGAGCCACATGGACCTTCAGCCTGACCCAATGCAAACATTTTTGTGACTGTTGTGCAGAATACCTCATCACTTTAACTTGCTGAGGCCGCTCCAAATATGCTAATATTGGCCCAACTTAAACTCTTCTGTTTCTTATCTGCAGGATGAATCAACAGGAGAGATCACCTTCTATATGAAGGGGGCTGATGTGGTGATGGCTGGGATTGTGCAGTACAATGACTGGCTGGAAGAGGAGGTATGGAGCTGTCTCTGCTACCTACAGACGGTTTCTCATGCTTTTTTCCTTCCAGGGCAATGCATGGCTGTGGCAGAGTGGACATAACTGCTAAAACATCTGCGAGCCAGGTCACTGATCTTGGCAATTCATTGGGGTAGTCTTCAGGCAAATATATATGCAGTAACAAGGAAGTCAGGTGGCGAGTTCAACATACTAAGTGCAGAATAAGTCCTGTAAATAAAATGGCAATCAGTTTTGAGCAAAATCCACTCAAGATCACCAGATTTGTCCCAGGCTTGATCCTATGTTTGGATTTATTTTAGACTGAAAGGTCTAATTTCAAAACTGCATTTGGTAGCTTTGTACTGGGATAAGTTTGTCAGGTTAATAGTCATGTTGACACAGAGTTCGTAGCAGTAGCTTCAGTTACTGATTTTACCTACCCCCAAACTCTGTTGTTCAAAGAAAATATACTACTTTGGTCTTACTTTAAAGAGTTTATGGCCAAAGATGTGAAGTCAACAAATCGAAGGCCTATGTCCTTTTACTTAGAGAAAATGAAATCAGTGGGGTTGGTTTTGCCCCGTTGGTATAGCAGGGAGGACTTTTTTTGTTTTCTGATCACTGGGATAGATTACAAACCATTTCAGATCTCCTTTTTTCCTCTTGAGTTTATCGTGCACTTTATCAGATGTTTTATACTCACTAGGGTTGCTCAAATGGGACTGTTATTTTCTTAACCTGCTATCTTACATTGCCATCTCTGCAATGCTGTGCATAAATCATCTTACTTGAGATGCAGTTTATGGTTTACAATGTGATACTTCTTTCCAGTGTGGTAACATGGCTCGGGAAGGCCTGAGGGTTCTTGTCGTAGCCAAGAAGTCTCTGACAGAAGAGCAGTATCAAGACTTTGAAGTAAGTTTTTATTTGTTTTTTTTTTCTTTGTTTTTTAAACAAATAGTTACTGAAGTGATTCTCACAGACCTCTCGTGATAATGCCACCTCTCATCTCCCTGCTCCTTCTGCTGGAATTGTCATTCTTCAATGTCTTGCTGTTCTTTTAATCAGAGTGGCTTTTTAACTGCTATGTATGAAACTGGATTCCAGCCAGGGTCCTCCAAAACAGTTCCTGTATCCTGCCTTACTGTCTTTTGTGGTTATAAATTCTGCAAATATTAATCATTTGTTAGACAGGTTGTGCTTGTGTGAGGAAATGCATTGGCTTTTAATTTTCACTGTGACATTCTGACATCCAAAGGAACTACAACCAAGCAGAATATAACCCCACTAGGATTAATGGTAACACAGGTTTCGTGCATGGTGTTTTTTAGATGGGTCTCTACACACAGCACTCATTTGCTCACCCAAGGTAGGCAAAATGTGAAGGAGAACTGCTCAGTTAAATGCAGAGGTGAGATAGTGGAAATGCTTAGGACTCTCTATTGCCCTCGTTTGTAGATGTGTTGGTTGCAGAAGCTGTGGTTAGACCTGTGATGCAAGGGAGTCAATTCAGCATCTTCAGCAGCTGCTGAACATTTGTGTGTGCAAGGACATGCTGCGTGCCTGGCTAGCACAGGGCAGGGACAAAAATGACTAAAGCTTCCTGAAATACTTTCTGCCTTATTCTGTAACACGCACCTCATGTTTGGAAGCCATTACAGGTGGCATCCCGAATAGCAGTTCCCAGAGGCAGGTTAACTGATTAACCCTGTGTTCCACAAAAATGTGGGCTGGCTGTGGGAGTGACTGTGGCTGTGTCTGCTCTGTCCTCAGGCACGCTACGTCCAAGCGAAGCTCAGCGTGCACGACCGCTCCCTGAAGGTAGCCACAGTCATCGAGAGCTTGGAAATGGAGATGGAGCTGCTGTGTCTCACGGGTGTGGAGGATCAGCTGCAGACAGATGTCAGACCTACTCTGGAGACGCTGAGAAATGCTGGCATTAAGGTCTGCCCAACCTGCTGGTACTCCTAAGAGGAACACTTAGACCCTCTGTCCTACAGACAGTAAATTAAGACAGTTTGGGCGCTCTGTCAATGTAAACATTTCACCAGGTGCCCTTTGTGAGTGGGAACAGTGGGGATGGCCAGTGCATTAAATGTTAACTAAACAGATGAAAGCATGTTACCTTTTGTGCTTTTCGTCCCCTAACTCACTCTGGCTCCTTCTGCAGAGAGACCAAGTGCGTGGCAGGAGGGTAGCTACAGCAGAGTTTTGGGCAATTGTTTCTCTCAGATGGTTTGCATGAACAAGACCGGTTTGGGTGTGTTTAGTCTCTGGCGCAGACACTCCCGTGCTGGTAGAAGCCCTGGGCTGTGAGCATACACGGTTGCAGTAGCCACTAGAGGGGGTCTGAGTCAAGAGAATCAGGGACTAGACCTTTTTTCCCAGGTTTCTGGTCTCTGGCATCTGAGACTCGGACACCTATCGTCTGTGTTCAGTCGTGAGGAATCGGTGTGATGCCGGCTTGTTTTCTGTCTCTGAACACTTGTCAGTCAGATCCCGGACTTGCAAAAGGAGAATTAATTTAAAAAAAAAAAAAAAAGGACTAAACATGCTGATTTGAGCAAAAAAAAAGTAGGTAAAAGGTTCTGGTTGTGGGTTTTTTCAGCTTTAAGTAACAAAGTGAGCAAAAGTCTTGAGCCGTGCTGTGAATTCAAAGCAGGGATGTGTTTGGGATTTAGGTAGGAAGTGGGATTCAAGGTGTGGGACAGACTCCCTTGTGAGCCATGCCTGTAAACAACAGGGACTTCAGCAGAGTTGAGATGAGCAGAATCGGACAAAACTCCTTAGCAGCATGGTGGCTTTCTCCCCCTACAGCATAGTGCAGGCCAGTTATTCCAAAGTGGTTTCATTTTTTCTCTCCACCTTGGCTGGAGTCGGTGTCAGGGTGTGGATGTGTCATTGCACAGTGAGTGCGGCACTTCTGAGCACTCCTTGCAGTGGAATGTTCATTAGGGTATTGCATGCAAGTGGTAAATCAAGAGTGAATGCAGTCTGGTAATTAATTACAGAGACCATCTTGTTAAGATCAAATCTTTTTCCAGCCTCAGGTTATTAAACAAATAAGTGAATCTTTTTTTTAAAATTTATTTAAGTTTTGTTAAATATTCTGGAAAGGTGGCTTGAAAGAATAAAAACATAAGAGGAGAAAACAAAATAAACTCTGATATATTTACACTGTCGAGGGAATTCCTTGCCAGATTATAACAGAGTATTGCTGCTGACATTGCTTTCTAATGCCCCCCCACCACAAAATAAAAGGAGCAGTGTATATTTAAAAAAAAAAAAAAAAAAAAAAAGAACCAACTTAGTCTGTTCCAGACGCACACATCAGCAGTGAGCTAACCCCAGTTGCATCATCCACATTTCAGGCAGGGCCATGAGGGATCTTTATGCAGCAAGGCCTGCTTGTTTCAGCGTACGAGAAATAGCAGGGGTGGGACACATTAACACACGCATACACATTCTTTCTTTGCATTTTGTGGGTTTATCAGCAGAATCTTGAAATATTGCAGGTGGGAAATATGTTATATGTAGTTTGTAAGTTCTCTTGTGTTTCAGCCTCTTTTAAAAGCTTTGCTTGCTTTCATCTGTGAGATTTTTTTTTTTTATGTTTTAAAATAGGGCTTTTTTAGAAAACTAATTTGTATAAATATTTTAACAGTCCTTTTATATGCCTGGACTGGCAGGTGCTACTTGTAGATATCCTGCAGATGTGGTTGTTAAGTTTTGTATTTAATCCATTAAATATTTGGATTTCAGGTGTGGATGCTGACAGGGGATAAGTTAGAGACAGCCACGTGTACAGCCAAGAACGCACATTTGGTGACACGGACACAGGACATCCATATATTCAGACTAGTGAGTAACACCCACGTACCCTTTTCTCAACACTTACTTGTTCAAGACCCCAGATTCTGGGACAGGAGGAGTGCTGAGATCACAAATGATTTCCAGCACTAGACCCAGAATATTTTTATTCTTCTGACCCAGCTTTCTATCCCCTGAGCTTTGGTTTATCTGACTCTGTGTTCTGACTACCTCAGTGTCCTGCCTGTGCATATTACTTTTGCTCCCTCTGAGACTTGTTTGTTTGTTTTTTCACCTCAAGGAAGCAAAGTCTTCCCTTGCTGTCTTTTTCCCCAGGTGACGAACCGTGGAGAAGCCCATCTAGAGCTGAACGCCTTCCGCCGGAAACACGACTGCGCTCTTGTTATTTCTGGTGACTCCCTGGAGGTAGGCTCCAAACACCTCGGGCTGTTCAGGAACAGCCCCGAAACTCAGTGGCTGAATTAAGACTTTTTTTTTTTTTTTTTTTTTTTTAAAGAAACTTTCATAGCACAAACATCAGTGATGCTTCTGATCTCTGTAAATTAGGTGTGTCTGAAATACTATGAGTATGAGTTCATGGAGCTGGCTTGCCAGTGCCCTGCTGTCGTGTGCTGCAGATGCGCTCCAACGCAGAAGGCCCAGATTGTGCGATTGCTCCAGGAAAGGACCGGCAAACTCACCTGTGCAGTAGGTAAGGGACTAGTTAGGGAGGAGCAACCACATAGCATGGTGTCTTTATTATTTCTTCTTTTGAATGAACAGTCCCATGTCATCTCATAATACCTGGAAATGCTGAGCTAGGGAACAGTGGTTTTATGGGATAAGATGAAAATTTACATACGGAAATTTCAGTGACAAACTACTCATAAATAATTGGGGTGGTATCTTTGCTAAACAGAATTTGAAGTTGATCACATAAAGTGACATTGTTAATCTGTGAGCTTTGTTTCAGCATTGTGTATAATAATATTGTAGGTACACCCACGTCATTCATTTAGTGGCCAGCCTACCTCTAATCCGTGACAGATTATGCAAACTGAGACAACCCACAGGTCAAAGTGATCAGTGACCCATGGGTCTATTAAAAACAAAATAGAACTTCTTAAAGAATTTAAATTCTTTCTATTTAAAGTCCTGCCTTTGTTGATAGGTTTAAATGTTCCTTCTAATTTTATAGTTCCTTCTAATTTTAGTCTGGTGCAGATGACTTTGGTTGCAGATTGCCTCCGATGCTTAACTACCAATGTTCTTTGTGCTGTGACCTGCAGGTGATGGAGGGAATGATGTTAGCATGATTCAGGAAGCCGACTGTGGTGTTGGAGTGGAAGGAAAGGTGAGATTACCTCGTGTTTAGGAAGATTTCCTATGGCAGTCTGGAAGCTAGTTTGTAACTAACTCTTAAATGAATCCTTAGAAAATTGTACAAGAAAGCAAGAAGCTCCCACAAGAATAAAAATCAGACAATGTAGCCTTATTGTGAAAAACAGTTTGTCTGTAAAGTAGGCTACTGTTTAACAGAGTTCAAGTTCATTACTTGGTTCTTGGCAGGTCCCCTGAGTTTGGCCTGTTGTGGTTAGTTTTGGGGTTTTTAATCACACATAGATGCTCCAAATCCTGGAGCTGTAATTACTCTGATAACATACACCCTACACATACAATTAAAAACTCGTTATATTAGTTTAGAAAGCAAACTCAGGGTTAGAGCTCTGGTTCCTGCATATGGAGCTGTGTGGAGTGACAAGACTGGATTTGGCTGCAGTGGAAAGACTCTGTGTGCAGTAAGCCAAAACATTAAAATTGAATGAACTTTTGAGACTGAAAATTTGTGTTCAAAACTGGCTTGATATGAGTGTCACATTAACATGCATGTTGTGAATCATAATCCAGAGAGTTGCTTAGAATTGGAGGCCAGGGTTCAAATGGGAGTTCTCATATTTTTGCTGTTTGCTTAAAAGCCACGGTGGAAGGCAGAAGTGCTGAGGTAATACTTTTCCCCCACCTAATGTATTGCAAATTTTCTTGGAAATTCTGTCAGTGCTAACTATATAATAATATGATATTTCTTTGTTTTCATTGATGAAATGATCTCACTATGCTTTTACTTGCTTTTGTACACAGGAAGGAAAACAGGCATCGCTTGCAGCTGATTTCTCTATCACTCAGTTTAAACATCTGGGTCGTTTACTAATGGTTCATGGAAGGAACAGTTACAAACGGTCTGCAGCTCTCAGCCAGTTTGTAATCCACAGGAGCTTATGCATCAGTACAATGCAGGTAAGTGGACTGCCATGAGGGCTTTTCCAATGGAGAGGTAAAAAAACAAAATAAAAAAATAAAGTTCTGCATTTCATTTTGGATGCAATTGTTTCTTCTCCTGAAGTTTTCATGGGTTGGAACTTGAGGTTGTTACTTGAGTATGAAAACGTGTAAGTAAGTTCCTGGTCTTGGACCAACATCAGTAACTTCTCCAAAATTGTACAAACAGTATTCTACCTTGGAAAACACTGCTGTGATACAGCATGTCTTTGCTGTCATTTAGTAATGCTAGGAAATACTGAAAAACTGAAGCAGGAGTCTGCTCTTAAGGAAGGTCTGTGCTGAGTAAATTCGCTTCTTCTCGGTTGTGTTTTAAGTAAAGACTTCAAATAGTGCGACCAAAGTTAGGCAGCTGAGGACCTGGCTCAGACCCTGCTGAGGTTACCAAAAGCTTGACCTGGCATGCTATGGGGTGTTCAGAGGAGCCGTGCTGCAGCGACTGGTGAAGCACATATTGGCCTGCCCAAGTGCTTGGCAGCTTGCTGCAGCAACACGGAGGCAGCCTTTTCCTCTCCGTTTCAAAGGAAATCTTAGAAACAGATTTAATATTCACAAAATTTACATTGTTCTTGTGTGCTGAGCCTCAGTGTAACAAAAATGCAATTGCCAGTTGGCAGGAAGAGTTGAAAGAGATTTTAAGAACGCATGAGCCAAATTCCGTTCTTAGCTGTGGTGACTTGAGTGAAAGTTACAGCTGAGGACAGAGGTTATTCTTTGGGAGTTGCATTTCCATGCCATAGTGTACTGATATATTCCTTAAAAATACTAAGCTTGGGTTGGGTTTTTCTTTTTGAGTAAAATACTTTATATTTTTGCAAAGGCTGGTTCTACACTCTCCCTTTTTTAGAATAAACACTTTGGAGAGGGATGCATAGAGACAAAAGTTTCAAACTTAGGGAGCAGTGTAGCTTACTCTGCAGCTAAAAACAAGAACAGAAAACAAACCCATAACTTCTGGTAAAAACAAAGAAAAATTAATCTTGAACTCTGTGAAGTTTGTATTACTGAGTGTTAGCTTTATCTTGTGAAGGGACCATCCAGGCATAAATAAGTATGCTCCTGTCCTTCACAACATCTGGATGGCTCTGGAGGAAACTCTTTATGCTCTTTTCTGTGGAACTACATTACAAAAAGTTTTCAAAGTCCAACTTTCCAGTGCTTGCTATTAAACATAGCTTTCATCCAAAGTTTGCGTAGGAATAAAAACGGTTGATATGACATTCTTCTGTCTTTATTTCAGGAATTTGGAGAACCTGCTACAAGTATGTTCCAGTTTGAACAGAGTATATTTTTAAGCTGTTACTTCTACTGCAGTATCTAACATCTGAAAAGCTTACTTCTTTTCTTTTCTAGGCTGTTTTCTCATCAGTTTTTTACTTTGCTTCAGTTCCTCTCTACCAAGGTTTTCTCATCATTGGGTAAGAGCTCACTTTTTACTAATAGTATGGAAAATAGAATGCATTATTGTGCATAATAAATAGATTTGGGCTAATTAACATAGAAGGCATGTGCATCTCCACTCTGTGTGTTTCACAACACTGCTTCGGAAGATGGATATGATCCTTGCCCGCTTTCTGCTCCTCTGCAGTAAGCAAAGTGACCGAGGCAGTGCAAACACTTCTAGAAACCTTTCCAAAAATTCTGTTTGTCACATTGAGAATGTGAGAAGCAAGCCAACCTCCAGGAAGTGCTCCTTCTATCCCAGTAAAAAGCAGAAGAAGAGTCGTACTCCTACACAGCAGTGAGAGCCAGTGCCCAGCTCCTGACAGTGTCAGAAAAGGGGGAACAACCCAATCTCTTTAACAGGAGGAATCAGTTCCTGTCTAAAATATAATGAGTTTACACTTGTAATCCCATGACTTTGTAGACTCTTGAATACATAATTAGAAAACAAACAACAAATTCACCTCCCGTTGCCCTCTGATGCAAACAGGATCAAGTCTGAACCATAGAACTTTGGGGTGGGGACAGGTCTCTCCATGGCTCTGTTAATAACCTTGTAACACCAATTGCAGTACGTGAACCAATCATCTGTGTATGAGTGTTTCTAATCAAAAGCCATTCAAAAAACAAATCCTGCAGGCTTTTCCTATGAGCAAAACTCTGGTGTGTTACATTTGCAAGTTTTTATAATGTGTATGTCACTTGGCACTTCAGGAATACTGTATTTCCTTTCTGTTTGATCATCTACACCTTAGGTAATTTACTAGTCTTCTGCCTTCTTCCCAGGTACTCCACGATTTACACAATGTTTCCAGTGTTTTCTCTAGTGCTGGACAAGGATGTTAAATCTGAAGTTGCAATGTTGTACCCAGAGCTCTACAAAGATCTTCTTAAGGTGTGGGAGGCTCTTGTTTGTCTGTTTTGGTTTAAGGCAAGATCCTTGTCTTGATTTGAAACTCGCTAAATGTGTAAAGTCAGATATATTATCAGTAGATAAAGAACTTTAGCATGCATTTTCAAGCAAAATTGTTTTAAAGGCAGATTTGAATTAACAGATACAACCAGACTTTCTGGCAGTTTATTGAATGCTACATGAAATGCAATTTATTAAAAACGGCTGGGGAAACAGAAGTTCCATTCTGTGGGAAATTATAAAGATTTAATATTACCAATTTGTTCCAAAATAAAGGGGAAAGAGAAATTGTCAGGGATTTGTCGCTATCCTGGAGCCAGAATAGGGGATGAGGGGAAGCAATGTGCTCATTTGATGAAGGGAGGAAGTTATTGCATAGTTTCTTGAATATAAATTTGCCTTGATGATGATCTAAAGGGACTCAAAGGTTTGGTTGCTGGGCCATTTTTGTAGCTTTAACGGGAAAATCAGGTCCTTCTCCTTAGACAAAGATAACTATTTGATATTTACCATACAAATATCAGGAAGGTAAATCTTGTCTTAGATTCCCTTTCCCCCCCACCCCGCTCTGGAAAATGTTTTGAATAACGGGTATGCAGACTGGGAACATCTTTCTTAATTGAAGGAAAGGGTGGACTGAGTCTTCAACAGATCCTTTCCCTCAAGGATTTCTGTTAAACAGATACTCTTAGAAGCAAAGCCTGTTTTTCCAACAGCCTGAATAAGTCTCCATCTGGTTTCACTTGTATGTTGTCTCTTATGTCATAAACCACTAATTCTCCAACCATCCTTAGGCCTGGTCTAAACATAGGGGATTTTTTTCTCCTGGTATGGCTATGTTGGCTGGAGATGCTTTTTTAAAAACTTATCTGCCTTCAGTATGGTGGTGATTTGTGTGTGTCTAGAAATATAGTATTAATGTAATCATATATGTGTGTATACACACATCTTATATTTCACAGTACAATGACTAAACTCATGAGACATCTTTGCACTGAATTAATCGTGTGTGCGGTAAGGAAGAGATTGTACTGTGCAAGTGGTGAGCTTCCACAGTCCCAGGCCTCCTTCGTGCATCATGAAAAATGAGAATAAAGAGACAGTACCTCAGGGTTGGTTGATTTGTTTTGTTTTCTTTCCAGACCACCTTCAAATTTTTTATTAATTGCTGGATTCATCTGTAAGTGAATGTTCATAAAAAAGAAAACAAACCAATGGAGCTTTGTCTTTTCTTTTTCTTTTTCCCCCTGCCTAGGGACGGCCGTTGTCATACAAAACGTTTTTAATATGGGTCTTAATAAGCATCTATCAAGGTAAGAAGTCAACTTCTGCTTGTGCCTTTAAATGTTGTAATAAGTACAGAACATCTAGTATTTTTGAATTGCAGGAAGTTAACTAAGGCATGAAATGAATTTAGCAATGCATCCTTGGGATAATGAATAAATATTTTTTTTTGTCTCTGAAAACGTTGGCAGCATTACCAAAGGAAGAAATTATCTAAAACTAAATATTGGCAGCAACTGGTCAACCCTGTTGTAGACAGTGATGTAAAAGTTTAAAGCATCGTGCCTCTTCCCATTGGGACCATCCTTTGTAATTTTGTGCAAGTTCCTTTCAGTGCTTTAATTGCTCTGTCTTTAAAGTAGAGCTTGAGATTCTTCCCTTATTTTGAAAAATCCTATGATTTATACAGGTTATTAAGTCAGCATGCAAAATACAGAATCTGTAGCTTTGTGTATTTTATCTAAACCTTGTCTGTTAGAAGTGGCAATAATTCTCATTACTTTGTAGCTATCTGTAATGAAGGACTGGAGTAGGGCTCAGGTTCTTGATCATATCCTATACACTCTAATTAGGCTGCTAAAATAGTTAAGCAAATGTCTTAATTACAATGCAGCTATTATCCAGAAGTGGATGTAGTAATTGGTGTATGTGTCTAAGTTCTTTTCTTTCAGTTTGTCTTCTTTTATCAAGTAACCTCATACTCAAATACTTCCTCTAAGTGTTAGTCAGACAATAGTAGAAAACACTTAAATAATGTGGAGCTGTAAAGATAAGATGACAGTGTGATTCTGTGACAAAATTTACTGTTTTCCAAAATTCCTTTATCAACATGAGTCAGAATAAATGTGCCAAAATAAGCAGCTAATTCTTACTGATTTAATTGTCATTACTATCTTCAGTAAGGAGTGAAAGCAATAATGTAATGACTCTCTTGGCATTATCTTCTGAAATCTAATACTCTAGAACCCTACGGCAGGGATCATGGCCTTCTGCTGCTATACAAATATGATGGCAAAGCCAACACATTTATAGAAAGCTCAGAAGTGGTGGAAAGCTAAAGCCAGAGGGTGATGCATTGAGGGAAAGATTTCTTCTTGAGCTAAGACCGCTATCTGGTTACAATATTTGGTTAAAGTGACTTCATTTCTGATGTACTAGATAAGTAGAAAACAGCAGACCAAACAATTGGTCTAGTTGCTAGCAGAGATGAGCATAACCAAAAACTTGAGCAGTCCTAAATTTTGGAAAGTTCACAGCTGGATTTGAACTTTGTGGCTCAAGCTCTAGTCACTTGCAGGTTTTCCCTTCCGAAGCTCGCCTAGTGTGATGGATGTTGGTGCGGATTACTCATGCTGCTAACATGAGTTATTTGTGCAGGTGGCTGTGCGGGACATTGTGAGCATTCCCTAGCCAGAGAAAGAGCACGAAACAATGCATCATTAACAGTGCTTTAGTGTGTGCTCCTTTTAGGGGGAAGTGTAAAGGGGAGAGAACTCGGCTAGCGTAGTCCAAAGAGAAGCTAACTTGTATGCCCTGAGATTTTCAACACCTTGCTTCCGTCTGGGCACTGCAGTAGGTTTTAAGTATTTGATATCTTTTAGCTTCTGAGTAGTGATCAGCTGCTTTCTGGGAAGACAAAGTTTTGTGATGTTAGAAATCTCCAGCTGCCAAAATAGCATGTATTAATGTCCTCTCTCCATGTGTTTATGACTATGATAGACTCTTATAAAAGTCTGGGCACCTCTGCTGTAGCTTTTCCCTGTCTTCTCATAAATTCTGTCTCCTAAATAGTAACTGATTATTTGTCATTACATTCATCAGGTTTCATGAAAAACAGTCTCAAGACATGACTATGTTTCAGCCTTTCCAAGACCTAGCAGTGGGTTTTAGACCTTAGACTGATGTTTGAATAAAATACCCAAATGTTCCATTCCCTTGCAGGTAGCATCATCATGTATGGAGCACTCCTCCTCTTTGAATCCGAATTCGTCCACATTGTTGCCATTTCCTTCACGTCCTTGATTCTCACAGAGTTACTGATGGTGGCGTTGACAATCCAGACGTGGCACTGGCTAATGATAGTGGCTGAGCTGCTCAGCCTCTCCTGCTACATAGCTTCTCTGGTCTTCTTACATGAGTTTATTGGTAAGGTTCAATGCCTTTCCTCCAACAGGTTAGTTTGACCTGAATAGTGACAGGACTGTAAAGAGCTGAATTGAGCTTAAAGGCTGTTGATGTAGCCAACGGTAATTACAATGCTTCAGACCAGAATAAGCTCTATTTAATTTTAAGGCACTTGAAAGATATTTTATGGTTCTTTCTCATAGCAACATGCTGGAGGAGGTAAAAGTGGTCAGTAGGCTGTGTGCTGCCCAGTGAATTTTATCCATACTTTCAGAGCTCCACTGTGTATCAGCTGTCATATGTAAAAATGGTCTTTATTTCCATATGGGAACTGAACTTGAGACTACAGATTGAAGCCTCTGTGGTTGGTTTTGAAGATTTAATCTTTTAACTGAGTGATGGAGCTGCCTCCTAAAATGTACCTTATTTTATCTGCTTCATTGGGACCCTTCTCTTGTCGGTTTGGTTCGGTTTTGGTTGGCTCTTTAAAATTATTTTTTTATTTGCATGAAACAGAGCTAATCCTCTTCCTTGGCTAAAGGAAAAAAGGAGAGGAATCCCAGATACCGCCAGTAGCAGTCCAGTTGCAAATATCAGATCTGTAGGGTTTGTTCCAGTGTTTGTTTCAGAACCACGAGATGTCACTACTTCTTCCATAAAGCTCTTTGCTAATGCAAGGCAATGAGGATAACTACCCAGTGGGCTAGATCTGTATCTCGCAATTGGGTATACCAGCTCCATTTTGAACAATGCTTCAGCTATTTTTGCAACTATTCTGAGTTGTTATAACTGAGTCAAGAGGTACATTTGCTGGACTACCAGCAAAGTAGCAGACGACAGCTCCCAGCGTCAGAAGTCAAGTAGTCCATTTAAAGAAAGCCAGTATTGCCAGGAGATAAGATTGCCAGGAGGTGAAACTCTTGTTTCATATGGGGCGTGTATGGGCACTTGCCTGTGAGGAGCTGCGTGCCCTACTAAAATGTGCTATGCAGAAAGTTCTGTCTTCTGTGGAAGAGAAGAGCAGAAGAGTGAGGAACCAGGGATCATATGATCTTTGAGGATACATTTGGAGAAGATGAGGCTATGTAAAAAGTGTTGGTAGATTGGATTGCTTTTCTGCACGTCTTCTCAGATCATACTTCCCATCTTCATTAACTCTGTGCTTGTTTTTTTAATAGATGTTTACTTCATTGCAACTTTGTCATTCTTGTGGAAAGTCACCGTCATCACTCTGGTGAGCTGCCTTCCCCTCTACGTCCTGAAGTACCTGAGACGAAGGTTTTCACCCCCAAGCTATTCGAAGCTCACGTCCTAGGGCTGCTCTTCTTGCATACCGGAGACAAATATTGCACATGGCTGAGAGACAAAATCATGTAGTTGTTACTATAACGTATACGTCCGATATTTGCGTAAGGATCATGTGGTAATCTCTATTACATGCTGCTTTATTGAAAAAGACTTCACAACTGCCGTGAACTGAAACCTAATGATAAAAGGGAGCTCTTTTGAGGCCAGAGGCACTTACTAATTCATCCAGTTTTTGTCCCTTTTGTTCAACTTAATGGGGGTCAAGTGTGCATAGCTGCGATGACCATGAGTTTCTCATGCATGGTTAAAAGTATATGAAGGCTGCTAACAGACCTTAGAATTTTACATTTGAAAAACCTAAGTTACTTTTTGTAACTTTGTGCTGTTCCTTGCATTGTGTTATGTTGTTTTATATTATTTATCTTTTTGATTCAAGTAGTTACATTATTTTTTACATCTTGGAAATCCCTCAATGTAGGTGATGCACTATACTGCTGACAGCTGATTCCTGATTTACGGCATGCTGTTTCCATAATTGGGCTCCAGCATGTTGGATCTGCACACACTTGAGAATCTGAGCATGTTTGAGATTTTCCTTCAGCTGAAATGTGGTCACCCTAGTGATTTTGGAGGTATCAGCCATTGATAAATATGGAGAAATGTATTCCAAAATGAAGAAATTGCATTTTGTTTAGCTTTTGTGCTTCCTGTTAGAAGGAGCTGGTGACATAATAGCTTTACTTTGTATTTATTTGTATAGGATAAAATTATCTAAACTAAAGCAAATCCTCTTTGGAAAAGAAATTTGCAGTTGATCAGACTTGAAATGTGTCGACAACGTGAGAAGAGACTCGTACTGTTCTGCAGACAATGTGGCAGACGTGTCTTGAATCCTTGGAGACTGAAAGGAAAGGTCACAGAGCTGCTACTCCTCACAGCTACAATAAATCTGTTTCCTGTTAGGGTAAAACTGCGAAGATGAGCTGCAAATAAGCTGAGGCACTCCTAGGTGGATGTCATTCATGATACACTCCCTGGAGAGAGGCAGTTTTTGAGAACCTTGCTCTTGCTTTGCTTTAAAAACCAAACTTGAATCACAAAGGCAGGAGTGGCGTTCATACGAAGGCGTTAGGCTCATGTGCAGAGCAAATCTTTACTCATTTTTAATTTTCAAAAATTAAACTCAGTGAGTTCTGTTCTTATAATAAGCATTGGTCCGCACTATAACACCATGAGGAGAGTAGCACCTACTTAGGCTGCTCAGGAGAATGACACAGAGTTACAAGAACATTTTACCGTTGCTGTCCATGCATCAAACATGGACGAGCTTTTAGTGGCAGCCATCCTCATCTAATGGCTGTTTAGTCTGTGCTAAATTAGTTGCTTGCTGTCTCATTTCCACATCATAAAAACCACTGTTGCAGCTGGCACTGCTTGGCGCCGTTGTTGATCTGCTGCGCAGAGGGACCAGGAACAGCGGAGCCCAAACCCCGAGCTCCCTTCTCCTCTCTCAAGGCAGCCCTTCCAGGTCAGGCCAGCCATGCTGGTGTGAGGAGCAGAAGGTCCCTGGTTGTCTCTGCGCCATGCTGAACCTCTTTAATGGACTGCCAGCTGCTGTTGCCATTGCTACAGGCGTTCCACTGTTGCAAGGAGCACAATGCTGCATTAAAAGGTCTGGTGTGAAAATCAGTGGAAAATGGGAGTGTTGTTTTAAGAGGAGAGCTGGAGCCTGTATTGACCCATAGTGGTACATCTTGAATTTTCACATCTAAGATAGTTGTGGTTTGTGTGGTTGACGTGTGGTCATTGCTCTAGGGAATGTTTTGCACAACCTGACCTGCCTTTCTTGCTCTTAGTTCCTGTGACTAAATATCAAAGAGGAGGGGAAGCAAGTTCCAGACTTCTTATGTGGTCTTCTCTAGGTGATCCTGTTCTAGCAGGGGGGTTGGACCAGATGATCTTCAGAGGTCACTTTTAACCCTGACCATTCTGGCATTCTGTGTGAAGATTTAGAGGATTGGATGCACTTCATAATGCATGTGGCTCGGGGTGAGAGGAAGGTGATATGATCTTGTTATTACATGTGGGGGAAACTCTCTTAATTAAAAAAATATGTTTCAGAATCCTTCAGGAATAAGAACAGCAAACACTCTTTAATCAGACTTACTGGGTTTCCTTTTGTGCCAGGCTCTTGTCTGACGTCCTGATACATAGCAGTCTCCTTCAGAAACAACCTGCTAGCTAAGGAAAGCTACTTCTCAGTATCCACCTTTTCATATTTTTGAAATTTGCCTTTTCTTCCCCCCTCTTCTCTTCTACCTTTCTTTTCTGAAAAATAATAATTACATTTTTACCTATTTGGCATCTTTGTTCATGTTGGGAAAGGCCCTAGAAGTCAAATACTTCTCAGTGCTTTGTGTCACAGAGGAAAAGCAGGGCCTGAGCAGCCCATTTGTGGGGGTGCTAGGCTAACAGCCTTTCGTGAATTATGCCACTTTGACAAAAAAGATACTTAATGTTGTCTTTATCGTGACTTGCTATAGGTCCTGGATAGTGTGAGCCATGCAAGTGTTCTGGAGTCCCCAGTCAGCATTTGATTTAAGTAGATTTAAATACAAGAAACAAGAATTTCTTTTGGCAACTTCTTGTGACTGAGAAGTTAAGTCCCTTTAGTCCGTTGGCAAACATCGCAGTACACATCTCTGTAAAGCCCTGTCCCTGCCTAGGGTGTATTAGTAATAAACATCCTGCTAGAATAGCAGTGCCATGCTACTGTATGTAAATATTTGAGACGTATATATGGTAGAATTCATTGTTTCCTGAAGTCAATACAGTTTACACTGAGTGGACCATATTTGCAAAATACTAGCTTACACAAAGAAAGGGAGTGAATTGTGGTTTCGGTTATATTTATTGAATCATAACTAATAACGGATGCATATTTAGTGGAATTGATAGTATTCTGTAGCAGTGTTTTGGGGTGCAAATAATATTCCTTTGCAGCTATTTTTTTGCACAAGTTTGTAAATCCAGGAAGTAATTTCTGTCTGGGTATTCACTGCATTTCTTTTAAAGCAATCAGAAAATTAAAACTGCCATCTGACAAACAGCAGGAAAGAGGAAGGATTGTTGTATTTTTCAAGTTTAGCACTTTATGTCTGCAATCTATTTCTCGTAAGTTATTTTAAAAATGTTTTTAAAAACAAAATTAGCAAAGTGTAATACATATGTTCATACCTAATGTACATTTGAATAAACTGATTCTCTGCTGGAAATTTAATTTAATCTTTTTCCTCTAGTATACCCAATTTGTGCTTATTGGGAGTGAAGCGTTGTTTTCTTCTTCTATGTAGTATCTTGTTTGTAGCCTTACTCAAGTGTTCTTCTTACTCCTTTTTTTGTTCTGGTTTATGTGCTGTAGCAGTTCATATCACCTGTGTGCTTTGGGACTGTGCTCCAAGTGATGCTGTAGGGTAGCGGTGTACGTCTTGGTGTGCTCTTGCTTCCCGTGGCTGCTTTAGGGAAGCAAACACTTTGTGCTGCTGCAGTTGTTAGCTAACGTGGAGGTTCTGTGACATGCACTGTTCTCTTCTTGCATCTCTGCAGTAATTCCAGGTGTGTCACAACCCTCTTTCTTTTTTTTAACTCTGTTTCCTCCACAGAGCTTGTCCTGTTTATCTTTGCAAACATTTGTTTTGCTCGGCTCATAGTGCAATTGAAATGCAACATTCTTTATTCAACAACAGCAGCTTAAATCTGCGCAGGGTTTATCAAAGCTGGGCTGTATTCCTGGTGTCCCGTCGGCGTTGAGAACTGCATACTGAGAGCCACAGCTGTGGTTGGACCAAACTGAGCAGCACTGAAGGCATTGGTTTTCTGTGGTCTAGTGAACTATCACAATTAAATGCAGTAACAACCTCTTGTCATGTGCAGCTGCTGACTAAAATTTTGGTATAGTTGAGCCAAGTTTGTCAGGGAGCCCCAGAGAGTAAGATGTGTGAATCCCTAAAGCTTGTCTTTTGGCTTTATCTTTTGAAGAAAGATGCTGCACCATTTGATGCATCATAAATCCTTGGTTTGACAAGCAGTGCTCTAAACCAGGTATGTGAACTACTATTGCATGCAGCTCACCACCACAAGCTCTTTGCACACAAATGTTTGGATGGGATTTGACTCATCTCCACCGTTGCTGGGGCCAGTCCAGTGCCCACTAAAACCTTCAGCGTAAGCTGGATAGACTCTTATTTTTTATTATTAGTTCATTATTTAATAATTACTAAACTCTTTGATTTGCATGAAATCCTGGGTTCTACAGCTTTGCCAATATGGTCCATTACTACTGCCTACTACAACTTGTGTACTTATACGCCTTTGAGAACATTTTTAATTGTTAAAATTGTTTAAAAAATTGTTAATTTAATTTTTAATTGGGGAAGTGGATTCTGGTGTCAAAATTATATTTACTGTGATGCTGATGTTTTGTACCTGTCATGTAGTTAAAGTGTAAATACTCTTGATTCAAGAGAAACATGAATGCCGATTATTTATTGTTCTGTGGAGTTATATGTTGCAGATGTGTAAAAACTTCAAAGGGAATGTTGTAAAACAAGGTGGAAAAATAAATTTTATGCAACTTCTTTACTTCATCCATACACCCCATGTATGTTGCACCAGAGTTAGAGCCAGTGTCCGTCGTTAGTCCACGATGTGTTTTAACGTAATTGTAAGTATATGGGCTAAGTTGCAGTGCGGCGCTTTGACTTGTCTACATGGGAAGTGCATATCTGAAAAATGGTCAGTACTTTCTGCTTATCAGTGTAGACTTGCTTCATTAAATTCCTTGCTATAAACAGTTTTCTAACCATCTTAGCAGGAAGAGGTTTTGGGGAGGGGGGGAATTTTGATTGGTGTTTTGGGGGTTTTTTTGTTAGTGGATTCATTTGAGGTTTTTGTTTTTAAAGTATTGGCATAAGCTTTGGCTACCCTTCATTGTATTAGTGACTTCTTGCAAGATGGCTTTTTGCAAGTTGTCATTGCAGTTCGATGGTGTGGATTGGCTCCGTGGAGCACAGGAGCTGTTGCTGGGCATGGACAGGCTGCTGGCCCCGCTGCTGTCCTACCACTGTTCAATCCTTGTCCCAGTGAGAGGACCTGGAGATGGTGACCACTGAGTAGAACTTCAGCCCCGAGCTGCTGCTGCCTTCTCTACAACCACTTAGTCTCAGCGTACCCACTGTCCCAAGGATTTTAAACTAGACCTGTAACTTGTAAGTTCAGTTTCAATCAGGAAGATTTTGGTCACGTTATCATTGAAATTTTTGGTGCAACCCCAACTAGGAAGAAGATAGTCGTTCCTGCTGGTACCCAACTGTGAATCAGGAGAAAGAATTTAGCCTGAAATATATATGTGCTGCTCTTGGAAAAAAAAAATTGATGCAATAACATTAGGAACAGCTATTTTTGGAATGTTCTCATCACGTGAACGTTTGATTAAGTAACCGGCTCGGTACAACAGCAGTTCCTCAGTTAGGGCTCGCTGCCCCGCTTCTGGGTCAGAACCAGGAGGGAGAGGCAGGAGTTTAACACTGAATATTCTCTGCAGGGAAAACCAATAACATTGATTAAGAACACAGTACAGCAGTTTTCTACCAAAAATGTAATAGAGCCATAAACACTCTCAAAAAAAAAAAATGGATAAAATAAATCTGTAACTTGGGAGACTGTTTCACTAAAGCAGGGATAAACTATCCCTCAGATCATTAAACGTTTATTAAAGTTTTTCTTTAGATTCTATAGGACGCAGATGCCAGCATCTTAAACTTTTTCATTATTAACTTTTTTGTATAAAATAATTCAAATATTAAATAGACCATTTTTGTGATGTTTGCACACATCAAATGAATGCTGTAGACTCCAGAAATCACAGTAACAGACTTCACTCCCAAGTGTTACCAATTTCCCACCCTAAATGGGTTACATAAGCCCTGGTTAGTGGTTCTTTTAATTTATGGATGGTTTCTTTTTAATGGTGAAATGTGTAATTAAAAAAAGCTAGAAATAGTTTTTCTAAACTCACTCTGGAAAGGGAAGGAGAATTTCTGCAATTTTTTTTTCACCCAAACATTGCATAATAGCAGAAATGTCAAAGATTTCCATGGGGTTTAATTTCATTTTTCATGTGGCTGTGGTCATACAAGAAGTTTGAACACTGCAGGGGTTGGCAGATTTCTGGAAGATCACGCATCCTGGGATAAGTTTTCAGCCTAGACTTTACCAAAGAATGCCTGGCCTTATTTTTCGAATTGTGGTTGTATTATACACCAGTGTGTCTCTTCTTTTTTCTTCTTGGGGAAAAAAAAAAAAAAGAAAAGGTGCTGGTTGATAATTGGGTATTGGGGCATGGCCCTGAGCCTTATGTGTTTCATAAAGAGGTACCTTAAGCCATTTGGAGAGAAGCAAACCTTGTGGCTATGCCCTCTGTGTCTTCTGATGGCTCAAGTCATGGCATCTATTCTGCCTCCTCTCTGTTGCATTACTATGGCATTAAATATCATTGTAATGATAAATTGACAGTAGAGGAAGGTAACTGCTCCTCTTCCCATTTCATGGGCAGGAGTTGGGGCACAGTAAACCTGCGGTCTCCAGGCCATACCCAAAGTCCACAGCAGAGCATAGAGTGTGGGTCAGTATCCTTGGTTTGATTCTTAGACTTTCTCCCCACCTTAAACATTGAAGTCAAGCCTCTGGAAAAGTCACTTATTGCAGAGTATTCAGATGTCTGTTTTCAAATTAGGAATGTGATAGCAGGCTTCAAAAAACCTGTCCTTATTATATGGAGTATTGATAAATCCCAATCCAAAAATGTTGCCAGGTCTTTGACCTTAAACCTGGCATTGCAGATCCAAATTACATGTGTGCTATATGTTTTGCAACTGCATGTGGAAGTGGTGAATTTCAGAGACCGTGAGCAGCAGTTGGCTGCTGAAATCACATCACTGCAACTGCAAAAAGATAACGCAAGGAAGTACTTGGCTGAGTGTGACAGCAGTTATTAGCAGCACTAAATCCTGGTCCAGCATCCAATTGAGGTCACTATCAAAACTGATGCTGTGGTTTCCTTGGGCCACGAGCTAGCATTTCCTGGCCCTGAAACTCTTTGGGTGGTGTGGGGCTCTCTGGGTTACGTGGTGAATCTTTGAATTTTTGCTGATGTAATTAAAGTTACAGATGATCAGCATCTTGCAGGATCTGGCTTTCAAAAGAACATCCTTCCTTCTGCTGCTCTTCCTCCCTTGTGGCCAAAGACCTAACTGTTACTGAGTGAGTGGGTTACAAAAAGGGGCTTTAAAATCATTGCATTCCCACTTTAAAGCCTCCTTCTCTTGGCTTGTTGTAATTGTGCACGTAAGGAGGAATATTGTGTGCTGTTCAGATTCTCTCACAGAAAGAAGTAGTAACGAGAACAATCTGTGCAAAAGAATTCAGCGCATTAAAGATGGGGGTAATAGTCATTCTCATTTGTCCTTTTATGTGAAACAGATTTTACTTTAAATGTATGCTCTGAGTAGCTTAACTATATCCAGAAACTTGTTTACCAGGGTAAAAGTAGAATTACCCACAACATAAATTCAGAGCATGAGTAAGAGGTGACTTGATTGTACTGCATGGTTCTGCTTAGTCAGCTCCGAAGTACTCCTGGAGCACACCGTGGTGGGCATGTGGGACACGAGTATCTCCTGTGCTGGAGGTTTCATCAGACAGCGTATGTACTCACATGTTTCACATCTGCTCTGAAAGTGCTGTGTTGTAGCTCTGCTGTAGGCATTGTATTTCTGTGCTGTTGGACACGGATTTGTGCTGTGCTGGCTCTTCTGTTCTTAAGACACGTTGCTTCAGATTCAGTTTGTACAGTGGCAGATTTCACTGTGTGATTTGTCAGAAAGTGATGCAAATTACCATTGGTTAGGATTCTTGTCTAAAATGAGAACAACCCAATTGTCAGTGGAAGCATTATATAAAATTCCATGTAATGGTCTCGATGAAGTGTGTTACCTGCTCCAGTAGCAATGGTGTAACTGCCATGGAAAGTCACGCCGCTCGGTGCTGAGCTATGGGAAAAGCAGGGTCGATGCCCGCAGAGGCAGAATTCCTCTGCGCCCTTTGTAAATTTGACATTAAGGTTTTGAATAAAAGGCACATTTATAAGGATCAGCATTCCCTCATTTCAGACGTCTCTGCTCCAGCTCAGTGGTTTCCAGTGCATCACTGCATCCTGTATCCACCGTTGCTGTGACTGCTGTCCTGGACCAGCACTGTCACTCAGGACACAGAAGGTCCTACTTGGGAATTGGCTCTCCCAA
The DNA here is from genome assembly GCF_000695765.1 of Mesitornis unicolor. Classification (NCBI taxonomy): domain Eukaryota; kingdom Metazoa; phylum Chordata; class Aves; order Mesitornithiformes; family Mesitornithidae; genus Mesitornis; species Mesitornis unicolor. Next base: position 9,292 of record NW_010208847.1, on the reverse strand, counting down.
GTAGACCAGGGTGCTGATTTGGAGCAGGAGCTTGAATGGGTTGTGCTTACAATATCTTTATTACCTTTGGCTTTGATCTTGATTCAAGAGTTAAAGGATGAAACCTTTGAGGAGAAACCTCTGGATGGCAGCAGATGGTGAAGAGCAGTTGGCATCTTAACCCCTCTCTTGCCGAGGCATCTCTGGCATGAGCCTGCAATGCAAGTGAGGAGAGCTCTTGCTGTTGGAGCTGCACTGGTGGTTTGCAAGCCTGGGAAACCTGAGCACCACTCTGCTGAGCCAAGGTTCACCTCCCGAATTCCCCGGGCAGCATCGTGGGTGTCAGCCCCCGCTGTGCTCCTGCCTGATGTCCATGTGTGTGTACACGTTGCCTCTGTGTGTAGGTGTAGTTACAAATCACTTGATTTGCACATAAGATCCTTTTCTTGATTTAATTTTTTAATACAGCTTGAACAATTACATCCTGCTGTTTATTAATGTAGCTTTAACTGTTATTTAGTATGCCATCTTGGCTTCATTCTAGTGTGGAACAAATACTTTAAGCCCAATGACAAACAGAAAAGTGATTTTAACATGGAAGGTGACAAAAATTAAACAAGACTAAGGAAAATTTATTTGTGTAAAGTGTGAGCTGAAAACTAGCACTGGTTCTTCTTTTCTCCTTACCTCTATTTGTGTCTAAGGTAAGTAAAGTACCTGGAGAAGGGGCAGACCAGTTTTAAACAGGATCTACACTATCATTGTCTGCTGTGAGCTACTCCAAAGAAGCATTTATTATTATTTTAATTAAAATATCAAAATAATATTTTGTTGATAGAAGCTACATCTGCAGTGTGGCATAGGGATTTAGACCTTCTCCACCCTGACAGCTGGGCTGTAAAATGAAAAAGAAATTTCTAAAATACCATGATATGTCTCTTTCCAATCTTTGGTGTCCTTTTTTTGATTTGTCAAGATGCATTGCTGCCTTTTAGCTGGATCCAGATAAATTGACCAAAGTGACAGTTTACTTTAGAGGTTGAAACTAGTGCCAGAATTTCTCAGGCAACTGTGTGTAGGCTAAAGTTTGTTTTGAAGCTGCCTAGTTTTGCTTCTAGGAAGTCTCAAGCCTCATGCTGATTGGATTTTCACATCTGATCTTTCCTATATACAAGGAGAAATGAGACAGAAAATTTTCTAAGTGAAATTGCTATTTGCAACACTAACCCGTAAGCAGAAAATCTTTCCAAAATCAGATGGAGAAAGGTGCACTGTGTTGGTATCTTGGTGGAAGACAAACAGGTCATGCTCATCCACACCCCCACACAATCCTCAGGTTTTGTTCAAGTCTGAGTTGAATTCTTGTGAGTCCTCATTACTGAAGTGTGAAACTAATTTTTTACAGGTGAGGTGTTCGCCATAAATAGCCTTCAACAGAAAGAAACATCTTGTATTTCACACACGAATGACAGCTACTTCCTTCAGCAGTCTTTTGTGATCCTTCACCATTAGGATACCGTGTGGGGCAGTGATTTATGCAGGTTCCCACTCTTCTTTCTTTCAGCTCCCATTGCCATTCCAGCTCTGAAGAACATAATGCCACAAAGCCTTCTGTAAAACCAGAGCCTAGAGGAAATATCAGGTGTTAACATCCAATAAAAAGCTAACACACTTGAATGAACTGGGATTGCAAGGTACCTCTTGCACAACCCAAGCAAGGACTGACCTAATGCAGTGGTTTTATGGTGGTGGCAGGTAAGGACTAATCACAGACCCTGGACTCCATCATGAGCTGACTTGTCAAGTTAACTTACCGACTGGAGTACCTACAATTACATTGTGGGGGCTTGCTGCTCCTTTGTGTAAGTGAATGCAGTTGCTCCTGAAAAAACGTAGCGAATAAATTTGAGGTGCTGAAAGAAATACTGCACTAGAAATTACGCTGTAGGGAATGTTTTATATGTTTGGAGGTAAATTAATGACTAGGTTTGGGCTTTTTAGAGAAAAAAAAACTAAAAACAAAACCAAAAATCTTTGTGCACAAATACATACTTTAAAATATATTTTGTTTCAAACACCAACTATTTAACAACAGTGTAAATCAAATTTTACAGACCACATATTTCAAGTATGAAGTTCATTAAATGTGTGAAATTCTAGATTAGCTGCTGGGTGTGGCCAGAGCCCCAGTAATGAATCATAAATTGTGTTCAGGATATAATATCAGATTCCCTTGCCCTGGTGGTGATACTAACGGGATAAAACCACCTTTTCAAAACACTCATAACCTTTCTTTATTGTCTTTATTTAGTTTAGCCATGATATGACATAGTGAATGACTGCTTCAGTGTTTCCATCCTGAACCTAATGTACAGGTGTCTAATTAGATTAGTTCATTGTTATTGTTATTAATAAACTAACTTATATCTTAATGTAACTGAGACTAATGCTATATATTTATACATGCATTTTTGCCAGTGCCCTGATAGTAGTAGTCTGTCTTTAGATACAAGAATATCACTCTAACCTGTGATTTACTTTGTACTTGTGTGGGAAAAAACCACTCTATATAGTGAGAAAGGAGCATGACTTTGAGTTTATATGTTTTGGAGTTATTCATCAGCATAGCAGTATTCTCCAGCTGAGCCAGGAGTTGATACTTGTGGGCATTGGAGTCCAGGTAGTCTGTGAGCATGGTGGGTTTCAGAGTCGTCATCTTGGTCTAGGTTTGCTAAGTCCTTCCTAGACTAACTTAGAACCATTAATGTTTTCCCTTTCCAAAGCTTGGCAAACACCCACCTGGCCCCATGGGAGAGGCTGGCACTGCTGCGTGGTACTTGGAGAAAGGTTCACGCTGAGAGCTGTGAAGCTACTGGTCCATGGACATCTTTACCTGGGGGATGTTGAACTCGCTCCTCTGAAAGGAACAGCTGAGGAAAAATGCTCATAATCACCTGCAACCAGAAAATCTCTTCACATTCCTACCTTGCTTCTCTATAGTAATTCCTCGGAAGGGGAAGGTGAGTTGAATAGCAAAGGGAAGGAGATTCACATGCCAGCTTTTATCTTGATAAATAGTGGAAATTTCCCAGGTAGCAGCTTTTGATGGGGCTGAAAATCCAGGGTTAAGTAGTTAAAAAATTGGCATTTCTCGTGCATGGCTGTTTGTTGGAGGTCTCTTCCCAAAGCGTGGCCCGGTGACTGCAGTGACTTAAGTGCTACAAGAAACAGGTAAATGGTAACATGTTGTTTGCTTGCCTTGCCCATATAGAGAAGCACCTCTCCAACTCCCAAGAGTGACTAATGTTCTTCCTAATTATTCCAGCAAGTAATTTTTTTGTCTCCTGAACCTTAGCTGAAAATCTTGGAAAACAAAACAAAACACCCCTGTGGTTTTATAATCTTGAATAGAAAATATCTGGCAAGAAAACAACATCTTTACAGCCTCATCCAGAGTTCTTAGTTCTTAGTGTAATTAGTCTTGCTTTTTAAAAAACTTTATAGTTCAATTTTTACCCTGCATGCTTACTTGCAAAAAAGCCTCGGAGCTGCTAACCTGGCAGTTTGTAAGGCAGTGCCAATCTGGAGGGCTTAAGTGTTCCCTGAAAACATTGTTTGATATTTGGGTAGAAGCATAAATCATGGCGTATGAACATCCCTCTTTGCACAAGTTTGCTTAATCAAAGCACGTGGAGACAACTTCAGGTTTGGAGCAGATCTAGCGCCACGTGCAACCCGGTAAGTCAATAAATTGCTTTTATTGCCGAGCCGTTATGTCTGAATCCTGCTTTCAAAGGTCACGATCTACCTGCTCCTTGCTGTTCCCGGCTGATCCCCGCAACCCTTGCGGAGGGCTGGCCCTCGTCTTCATTCTTATGCAAACGAATTTCCGTGCCTTGAAATTTCCCTGTCCGAGAATTAGTGCGGGCTTTTGGCGAGCTGAAGGAGCCAGGGTAGATCTGAGCGGTGATTTCGGTTCCGGAGGCGAGGTGGAAGTCGCGGTGGGATGCTCCAGGGGCTGCTGCGGGCCCGGGCAGGAGCCGGCAACCGCCCCCAGCTGCAAGGCTGGCTGAGCCATTTGGCTTTTCCCTGGGGAATAAACCCGCGGTCGGGTTTTTCAGGGTGCTGAGGCTCGAAACAGCTTTTTCTGCAGGTGCAGACCCGGCGCTTCTCCCCCCGTAACCCGACGTGAGAGTGTCAGTCGTTTCCCCATCCAAGCGGTTATGAACCCGTGCGACCGCTGTGGAAATGCACTGTCGGCCTGCAGCCCTGCCGATTTCTAGGAGACAGACACGGTAATAGGTAAAACGGGAAATTGCAGCCAGGGATGGTATCGTATCGGGCCGGCTGAGTTAATTACATCCTCCTGGTCCCAGAAGAGGACACTAATTTAAAAGCTGCCTGACCAAAGGCAGCGAGAGTGGGGCCCTATTGTTCTGTGAGTTGTAACACATTTACTTTTTCCTTTACAGGAAATTTTCGAGGGGAGGAGGAGAAAGAACATTCTCTATACTTTATTCAGTATATTTTTTTATTTGTGAGTTTGTTTTCTGAAGCTGTCTTTGTGGAGGAAAAGGTAAAACAAAAAATCGCTCTTCACTTATGAAAAATACTTTTAATGTTCACAAGCAGAATCCGTTTACTAAAAGCTAGTTCTTAAAAATAAAAATTAAAAACCAAACAAAACCCAACCAAAACTACTACTTTAACTGAATAAATAGCCTTTCGGCTTATTGAGTTTGGCTGAAAACACAGAAAATTTCAACCAATTTTCATTTCAGATGAAAAGCTATTTCTCATTTGGAAAAAAATATTTTGATGGGAAAAATTCAAGCAGCTCTAGTCCCAGCCTCGAAGAGTCACATGTGGGTGGATTCCCCGGGCCACGTGGAGCTCGTTTCAAGATCAGACACTCCGTTTGCAGCTTAATTAAGTGAGTAAACATGTTATTTAGACAAGTGCATTTTCAGGAAGAAACTTGTGTTGGTAACATGTAGCCATGATGCTCTAGGACTGTTATGAAAAGGATGGGAGGTGCCAGTTCGCGTTAACGGCGGCAGGCCGAACCGCAGACGTTGCAGATGTGGAGCGGTTTGGTCCTTGCTGGGCTCTGCTAGGGAGCCCTGCTCAGGTGCCGTCAGGACATCCTTGGAGTGTGCAAATCTGGTGTTTAGGCACGGCTCTCCTGGAAGTCTTAAACACGCCGAGTCTCTGCACTGTATGTGACAGCAGAGTCGAGAAGGGCCGTATTTACTTTGGAAGGGTGAGGAGCTTTTGTCAAAAATACTTATTGTTGCTGTGAGCCCGAAATACCTTTTGCAAATGGAAAACAGAGATGTCTCCGTGAAGTCTATGATGATAAACTCCGGGCAGCTGCCCCAATGGCCTGAGAGCACATCCTCAGGAAACCTTGATGTCTTATCTCCTGCGGAGCATGAAATTTTTCTAAAAAAACAACAAACCACTCCGTTTTTATTGCAAATTAACAGCGCGGAGCCGGCCGGGAAGCGCTCATTCTCCATCGGGAGGTGCAGCGGCCCTGCCCAGGGACGCCCCCGGGGCCAGGCTACCCGAGACCCCACACTCCGGACCCCCTCAGAGCTCCCCGGGCCGGCTGCCGACTCTGACTGGCGGCCCCGCTTTCTCAAGTCGGGCAGGGAACTCCGTGCTCGGCCTCCTGGGCTGGGAGCCCGGCGCTGGGGACGGGCTGGGCTGCTCACGGGGAGAAGGGCGGCTTCCAAACCTCCCTCCCCCGAGCCAGGGAGGGGGGGCAGAGCCGGAAGATGCACCCCTTCCCCTTTCCCCAAAAGCTAGACATCCTCTTGGAGAATCCCGGAGGGTGTCATGGGCATGGTGGGGAAGTGGGTCCATTATTGGGGTATAGGGCTCTGGTCCAGAATGTGCCCCTGAAAGGAAGAGGAAGTATTCCCCTAAAGAGGGAATAAATATCTAAAAATATTAGCTATTAATAGCTTCTTACCTCCAAAAATAAAATCCCTTAGTGATACCAAAATAAGAAAGCAAAGGAAAGTCGGAGGTATTTGGCCTTCCTTTGAAAAAGGGAAGCTAAAAATAACTATATATATATAAAAATCTCTCGTTTCTAGGGAAAGTCTCTGCCCCCGCATCCAGCTTGCACAGTTATATAAGACTTGAACTACATCCCCGGCTCCTCCGCGGCCGCTCACAACGCTCTGGGAGCCGGAGCCAGATGCAGAAAGGTTCCGTCAGGAAAGTTTAACTCAGCGGTGAAGCTGCAGCCAGCGGAGGACACGATTCTCTCGCTGAACTCTCCAAAAGCCTTGGAAATCTTACAGTTGTGTCATATGATGGTTTGGGGAATGCTAGCAGTCCGGAGGCAGCCGCCAGCCCTCTTTCACTTCTTTATTTTTTTTTTCGCTTTGCACCGAGTTTAATTTGGGTAGCAGGATTCAGCATTTTTAAGTTGGAAAAAACTTTGTGGAAGAAGATATTTTAGGAAAACCCTGTCATGTGAACTAGCGGGAGCCGATCAAACCGAGCTATTAAAAGAAAGACATTGTATTTTTAAACGGTCCAGACTAGGGAAGCCAACCTATGTGCCATAACCGCTGAGCTCTGCCTGCTGCCCCCGTTATAGCTCAGCGTGGGAGGAGGCGAAGCTTTCCGTCGGGGTCGCCCATTCTCCGCTCACTCTGGGATACCCTTTGGCAGGGCCCGGTGTCCTCGGCCCCCCCAGGTTGTGTGTCGTCCCCCCCGCACCCAGCTGCTCCCTCTGTTCGCCTCTCTCCAGCCCTGCTTTAGTGCACTCCCGTCCAAAGCCCCTTCCCCAGCTTCTCTCCTCTGCATTTCCCAGTGCAATTACAAAAAGGGATGCTGGGGTAACCAGTTAGTGCCATGCTAGAGGTGGAAGCCGGGTGAAATTACTTAATTAACAATTAGTTAACAATTGCTTTGCTCTCCAAGCACTGTAGCAACCTCCTAACGTTTCACAGTAACAATTAGGTGCGTCCGACTTTACTTCACCTGATGGGAATAGAGGGGTTCAATCAACCATGCCAATTAAATATTAGAGTAGGCGTGAAGCTAATTAATTAGCGCAGGCGTGGCAGCGCTGCCGAGGGGCTGGGGGTTTCTGGCTCAGGTTTTTTTTTTTCCAGGATCTTCATTGCAAACATCGCGGCTGCAAAGCGTCCAGCGGAGAGGGGTTGCTGAAGGGCAAAGCGCCCTGACCGAGCTCAGGGGCCGGGCGCAGCTTTTTGGAGGCCCCTCTGCCAGCCCGCGGCCGTGTGCGCCGGGGGTTGAGCAGAAAAATCCCTGCGGGAGAGCGGGGGCTCCTGGTGCTCAGCCTCCGCGGGGCCAGGAGGAAAAGGCATCCCTAATAGCCGGCGGGGATGAGGGGGTGCTTACTGCGGGAGGGTACCGGGACAGGCTCCCCCGCTCTTCGGGGGTCGGTGGAAGCGGTTGCATAACGGGCCGGGGAAGGTATTTCCGCCTCGGCACGTCCAAAAATGACATGGGCTAGGAAAGTGAGGTGCGCTGAGTTTCCCTGGGTTGCCTGCAGTTGCTAGCCTGCAGGACAACAAACCCGAGAAGCAGAAAGTTTGATTGCGATACCTCCTTCGAGGCGATTTTGGGACTGAGAGAGTGAAAAATGGAAACGCCGCGTGTGTGCCAGGCGGCCGTGTGCGCTGCGCCAAGCCCTGCGTGGTGACTCACCGCGGCCGCTGACCCCGGCCCCCCCGCTCCGCATCGCGGGGTCGCGTACACCCCCCCCGGTCCGCTGCAGAGCTGTTCTGGTCCCCGAAGGAGCATTTCGTGTATGTGGACGCTCGATCGCTTCTGGAAAATATCTCTGCAAGTCCAGTTGCGTGGAGGTACTGAGCCCAGGTGCTCGTAACACGCTGGTGAAAGCTATACGTTGTGCGACAGCCCGCACTTAAGGACATCTTTGACTTTATTTTCCTGTTTTCTTTTGCTTTATTTTCCTGTTTATACATAGTATGTGTAAACACACACGGGTTGTCTTGGTTTCGGAGGCTTCCTTGGCTATTTCATTCTTGCTAAGCTCCACGTGTATCAGTGGAAATCCATGGGGTTGCTCCTCGCCCTTCTAAATGGATCTAAAAATAGAAACAGAGAGAGGTCTGCGAAATGCCACTAAACAAATTAACCTTTTTTTTTTTTTTTTAAACTTTTCGTCTTCTGTATGAAGAATTGGGCCACTGGTAATTAGAAGCCGAAACCCGTGCCAGTAACGAGATGGGTATTAATAGGGTGCTGGCAAATTTAAAAGGCATAAATATAAGCTGGGGTCTTGAGTTTTCTGAATGATTTATTCAAAGGTAAAAGCAGCAGCAGTCCGAGCTTGTCTCTGCTGGGAAGAAGGAAAACTTCTGCACAGAAGCCCCGTTGCTTTGAAAGGCTTTGCAGTGCCTGCAAGTTTTGTTTAAAAAGCACACACTGGGATTTTTAACATCATCCATATTTCTTTCTTTCTCGCTCTCTAACTTTCTGCTCAACAATTAAGTGCTTGTGCTGCAGACTGAGAAAGCCGCAGAGCTGCCTTGGCCCGGAGCTGGGAGACGTCATGGATTCCTGAGTGTGAAGTTTGCAGGAAAGCCCTCAGTTTGGGAGATGGAGGCGATCCAGAGGTTTCCATGGCACTGGGATAAACAGGAGGAAACAGTGAGGGAATCCCGTTATTTTACAGCATTCAAAGACTATAAACACTCGGAGCAGGGAAGGAAGTGGCCTTTCCCTCTCTAGTAACCCTCATCTCAGAGCAGAGAACTGACTTCACTTCAGGAACAAACTCAGCCCAGTTCGGATCCCTCTTTGCACCTCCAAACACTCACGGAGGAGGCAAGCAAGAGGGGTTCCCTCTGTCTGGGCGGCACTGGTTGAACATGGTTTAAAGAAGATTTTTTTTTTTCTTTTTTTCTGCTATTGATTTTGATAATTTTTTCCCAATTCCTGATGCAGAGAGAAGCTGCCTGCAGGCTGGTACATTACCACCACATGATGTGGTCTATGGATCAAGGTAGGGTCTTACTTTTGCACTGTGTCTGTGTGTGCTGTGCGCTACCCTTCCGCGGGGGTGTCTGCAGGTCTCCCCCGGGCCCAGGGGTTTACTCCGCCGGTTTTAGCTCGGCTGGGTAGGTGGGAAGGGTTTCGTGGCGAGAAGGTCCCACGGGGAAGGGACGGGACTGGCTCTAGGTTTGTTTGAAGCGCTCCGCGAAGGCGATACAAATCTGCCTGAAGAAACCTCCTTTAAACTGCAGCCAGGGGGACTCTCCTCACCCGGGCCATCACCCCAGGAGTCCCGCTGACA
>NW_010208846.1:0-427 GCF_000695765.1 Mesitornis unicolor | reverse complement strand
ATCCCGTTTACATGGTACCAACAACTCCCTTTAACCCCCTTCAGCAGGTTTGGTATTACACCTTGCAGGCTGCAGGGACTCAAATTAAAGATATTCTTTAAATCACGCAGACACAGATGGTTTTGAGACGCCACAAAACATCTTTCAAGAGAGAAACATGGCCTCTCCATGCCCCTCTTCCAACCTGAAGTGCAAATACTTTCTGTTTCTATGGCAGCTCGCTCTGTTTTCTGTATTATTTCCAAGAACGCAGAGCCTCTTTTTATAATACATGAAGAATTTATAACTGACTCCTGATGAACCTCAGTGACTTCCCAGAGAAGCTAAACTGACTTTAGGACAAGTTAAACTATAAAACACAGGAAGAATTTCTTGTGTTATCAGCAAAAGGACACTTGTAGCACAAGCAGATCCATAACCTCCATTG
>NW_010208845.1:0-7098 GCF_000695765.1 Mesitornis unicolor | reverse complement strand
GCGCCACTCCCTGTTTGCCGGGCCTGTTCGCCACGCTCCAGGTCGCTCGAGCTCCCTGGGGGCTGCTTTTCTACCTGAGGGGATTAACCGACACTCCTGTTCCCGCCCCCAGGTGAGTCACCGCTGACCGCCGGCAGGAGCTCTGTTTCCCTCACTGGAGGGGAGGGCTGGGGCACCCTCACCCTCCCTGCGTTTGTTGGCTCCGCACTCGGTTTTTGGTTTTTCCCACAGTTAGGTCGCTTTTTGTCACTTCGGCAGGATCCCCCGGCGTGGTCCTCCACTCAGGAGCTCTTCGCCTCAGTAACTGCCCTAGAGCATTTAGAGTATTCCCATTGCTTAAGAGGACAGTGCATCTTATTTTTCATTTTTAAAGTATCTAAAATATTTACCATACCGAAACTTGATTGGACAATCATACAGAATCTACATTTTGTTATTCTTCCACATGAGTGTCTTCAGACCATAATGACTGTAATAGTCTACGTTAGCAGTGCTGCTTCCTTTATGAAATGAAATAGACTTGAGATCATACCATCCTTTCCAACTAGGTCTACATCACTAATTATTCTAAGGCTTTACCTCCTGTCACAGAAATTGCATGGAGGCTACATATATATATAAGCCTTATTTATGTAAGTTAAAAGGTTGAAGATTCACTAGTGAAAGCAGCATGCAGTAGCCTCTTTCACAGAATCACAGAATATCAGGAGTTGGGAAGAGACCTTGAAATACCATCCAGTCCAACCCCCCTGCCAGAGCAGGAACACCCAGAGCAGGTCACACAGAAACGCATCCAGGAGGGTTTTGAATGTCTCCAGAGAAGGAGACTCCACAGCCTCTCTGGGCAGCCTGTTCCAGTGCTCCGTAACCCTCACAGTAAAAAAGTTTTTCCTTATGTTCAGATTGAACCTCCTATGCTCCAGCTTGCTCCCATTGCCCCTTGTCCTATCATCGGACATCACAGAGAAGAGCCTGGCTCCATCCTCCTGACACTTGCCCTTTACAAATTTATAAACATTAATGAGGTCACCCCTCAGTCTCCTCTTCTCCAACCTAAAGAGACCCAGCTCCCTCAGCCACTCTTCATAAGGGAGATGCTCCACTCCCTCAACCATCTTTGTGGCTTTGCGCCGGACTCTTTCAAGCAAAAAGTATTGAATCTTGGTTCAGAGACAATTCTGACTGAGAAGATTAGAGTTCTCCAATTTGATTGTCCAATTTCCATTAACAAGATCTCAGCTTAAATATGTGTTTTGAATTAATTAAATCCACACATCAGTGCAGTGATTCATGATATTTTATCTTTAAAAAGTGAAAAAGTTGCCTGAACTGAAAAATCAAGTTCTATAAATTTATCATTTTACTCACTGAAATTCAAAGATTAGCATCCTCCTTTGAATATATAAATCCACTCTTAAAGAATTCTCATACAGGCAATTTATTTGAAATTCCTTGAATGCCTCTTCCAATATGACAGCTGTTTAACATAAGCTCTAAAAATCCAGACACTTTTACTTTTCATATAACATAAATCTGCCTCACTCCATCATCTGTTTAGGGAATAAATACTAGCATAACTATTTTGTAAATAAGACAGAAAGGTTTTATTTTCATATATATCTACTTTTTCATACATTTTCATATGTATCTACTCCTTTGAAATTTGCTGTAATGCCCAATAATGTCCTTACTGAGTGAAACAGATGTATCTTGCATAATTTTATATTCTGAATGGTCCATGAGACTACCTTTGTGCTACATTATTTTCAGTTCTCTGGAAGGACTTGTTAGCAGTGAAAATTTAAGACTATGACCCCAGTTCTGGTCTGGTTTCATGGGCCAGCATGGACCTTCTACTCATCAAAAGCTGGGAAAATACTGAAGTACTTGAATGTCCTTATTTCAGCTTTGCCATTGATGTGCTACTTGTTAAAAAGGACAGATCACTACTCAGCATCCAGCCTTATTGATCTAGATGCCACACAAATGTCCTTAAAACATTATTTAGGATAGAGTGGAAAGTTTAAAAATATTTTATTTAACTTTGATACATAGCAGCTTGCAATGTACACATTAGAAAACTTCTACTGCCTTGTAGACACTTGTACATATAAATTGGATTTTACCTCAACAGTTTTCCTCAAAGACACCTTAACTGTGTAACTATGCTACTTGACAATAGAGTACTTTGAAAATATATGAAATTAATCATAGAATGGCTTCTTTAATTGAATTTGGTAATAATCAGCAGCATTTACAACAAAATAAAAAAGTAAAAAGAAGGAAAAAGAAAGAAATAATCAAAGAATGAAAAGAGAAAGAAGGAAGGAAAATGGAGAAAGAAGGAAAGAAAAAAGAGAAAGAAGGACACATATAAAGAAGGAAAGAATGAGAGAAAATAAAGAAAGAAAGACAGATAGAAAGAAGGAAAGAAGGAGTGAAAGAATCACAGAATCATTAAGGTTGGAAAAGACCTCTAAGATCATCAAGTCCAACTGTGAAACTAACACCACCATGACCACTAAACCATGTCCTGAAGTGTTATATCCACATGCCCCTTAAACACCTCCAATGATGGTGATTCCAACACTTCCCTAGGCAGCCTGTTCCAGAAACCTGCATCTGAGAAAAGAAGTGGGATAAGAGAAGAACAACTATGCAGAGATCAGGGTCTGTGAAGGAAGAAAGGAGAGTGGGGAGGAAATGGTGCACAGAGCCGAGGTTCCCACTGCAACCCATGATAAAAGTGCAAGGAGAAGGGAAGGGAAGGGAAGGGAAGGGAAGGGAAGGGAAACTGGAAAACATAAATAGAAATCTCCTCAATAACTCTTCAATACAATTCTACTGTGCTGAGGAAAGGCAGAGGTAAACACTGTAAGCATTTCCTAACACAGATGAGTAAGGAAATAAAAAAATTTAAAAGAAGAAATATATAAGATCTCCATTTTTGGGGAACCTTTAATTGTTCTTTAGGGATTTAGTAGCATAGGCTGCTCTTTCTGAGTGAGGCCTGAGAAAACAAAAAAATCACCCACTTTAGGATAGTTCTTTGGAACCATCTTGTATCAGCATAAGTCGAGGAATTTAATCCAAAATATATTTGTTTCTTTAACAAAATGGCTGATAAAGTAACAGATTAATGCTAAGCTCAGTAAAATAATTTTTTACCAACCAGCTTTTGAATGACTTTACACTACTAGTAGACTAAATTAGTAATTATTTAAATATCTTTATGAAGAAGAGTAGTTTTCATCATTATCTTTTTTGTTGTTGTTTTTTGTGTTTTAAACAATGTACTTGGATTCAAACTATTTTACTTCAGCTGACAATTTTTCTGTATCATCCATGTCTAAAATTTATGTGATTTTCCAGTGATGCATTGGTTTAATCTTTGTGAAATATGAAATCAGAGCTTCTACTGCTTGTTTCAATAATGCATTCTCACTGGTACTGCAGCATTCTTTCCTGATGTTATGGTAGGATTGTAGGTTTTAGAAATAAATAAGTCACTAGTATTTATCTTACTTTCTCTTGTTCATACATATTTTTATCTTTATATTTTAGGTGAAATCATTTTACTATGACAGTTCTTCCAGAATATGTATTCACAATGTGCAAAAATCTATATATTATTTCAAAATGAAAGTGATACTCTTCCTTCTTTAGATACTGAAAATTATATTACCCACCATTTTCTGCCAAATTTTAGTCCCTAGGGATTCAATGCAGGTGTAAGTACATTGAAGAAAATGCCATGAAGCAAATAGTCTCATTTTAAAAGCAAGCTATGAATAAAATGTATGCTTCTAGGTGGATTTGTTCAGCCTAGATACTCAAATACTAGATGCTTGCATAGTCATATAGGGTTAGGCCATTTCTCCTGAAAAATCATGACAGTTGTATTAGGCTTGTGTTGGTACTTGTGTTGTCCAAAAAGTGGATTCATTATCTGGTGTGAAATAGATAATTCTCACCCACTCAGGATAGATATTGTATTTTATTCAAGATTGGGTGCTTGAGTGTGTTTCCACAAATCAAGCACATCCAATGCTAGTTTTCTTGTAATATTTATACACAAAAGTTACAAGGTTAAACACTCCCAGTTACAATGATTGGTTAGCAATTTACATACAATTATAATATCTGCTCATTCATTCCTGGATGAAACTACACGTGCACAGAGTGAGAGTCTTCACCTGGGCAGGGGTCTTTTTGACCTGTGGGTGAATATTTTAGTATTATAATGGGTAAGTTCACCTCAGGACATCTTGTTTTCTACTTTCCATGCTGAGTCCATGATTCAATCAGGGACAGGTTAATTAGGTCCATTTTCAAGAAACAAGACATTCCCAATGTCCATATATCCATGTCCTAGGGATATTTAGCCTACAGACTCTCAGAAAATCTTTCTCTTTGATCCTATTTTGGATGACCAGTCTTCAATGTTTCTTTGTTAGAAGATGTTAGCAGTTATCCACTAACATATGCAGATAATGTAGATTCAAAACTAAAGTTAAATCTACATGTGGATCACCAAAACTTCAGTTCATAACTGGAATTCTTTTGATAATCAAGGAGAATATATTTTCAGAAATTATCGACTCTGCTCTGTCAAGTTGACTAAACTGAACAAGAGCTTAATAAAATAAATTTGCCATAAAATCCATTCAGACAAAATAAAACTTCCTTCTTAGGTCTGGGCTGCATGAGAAACCTGTACTAATAAATAAAAGTTAACTAAAGAGCTAATTTTAAATCAGACTATTTAACCTCCACAACCCAAAATAGGAGTGAGAAATTAGAAAATTCAGTTCTAGTTGGAAAAGTGAAAAAGCAAGAGCTGGGAGGCAATGGTTCCTGAAGTCAAATTATATATTTTGAAGGTGAAAATGTTACAGAACAGGCTGTACAGTCCTGAGAGAAAACAGAGAGAAGGTACAGGTCAGGAACAGACTTGAATGACGTATCTGGGGCTTGAAGTATTGGAAATCATGTTCCTTTTTACTTCTTTTTTCTTTTCTTTTTTTTTTTTCCTTTTCTTTTTTTTTTTTATTCCTGATAAGTGAACAGTATTCATATGAGAATATTGCTATCTTTTATCTCTAATTTTTTGTGTCTCCAAGATGGTGAGTGCTGGTTACCTGTATGAGGCAAAAGGGCAGCACAACTGTGAGCAGCACCTCTGCAGGATATAATGCAATCCAGGATGAAGCTTAGTGTGTTTATTCCATCACATCATTTTTGAGAATAGCATGTTGCTACAGTGAAGGCTTAGATCTGTGAATGTGTTTACTTTGGTCATTTTGGTAATTAGTACATTTCTGAGGTAGCAACAACGAGTTAGTCACAAACACCAACACATACGCAAGACATATTACTTAAAATTCACCTGATGAGCAAATCTTACTAAAAGATACCTAGCAGAACCTTCAAAAATGTAATTTTTTTTTATGTTGAAAGTGGACCAAGCTCTAAGTCTTTGTAATGGAGAAGTATGATAGTATAAAATTTTAAATTATTCTTATGCTTTAAAATTTGCTGTTTGAAGGTTGATTTAAGAGCACAGAGCAGTATGGTAGCACAACAGCCATAAAAGCACAATAAAGTCCATTTGGGAATTGTTAAACAGTCTCAAATATGACATAAACTCAGAAAAATTATTTTATTTCATGCAGGGAGAAAAAAACTTTTGCATGAACTGGAATGCTTACATATTGTGCTATTAAGCATGTCTGCTTTTACTAGATCTTTGATTCTTTGACATATTATTGTACAAGCTCTTATTTTGAATAATATTGATACTAACTAATGGGGAATTTTGTTATCTGGTCCAGAAAAATATATATTTTGAAAAGAATAATTTAGGGATTATATCCTGTTACTCTGCAGCAGAAAAAAAAATCAGAAAAATAAGGGTGATAAAGGAAGCTTAGTTATGCTTAATAAATTTTTACACACTAAGGCAAGAAGTAAGTACTCTTCACAAGCATAACAAATATACAGATACTTAATAAAGTATGTTTATTCTTCAGGAATCAGAAGACAGGTTTCCATAATAAAGATAAAAGTGCCCCAAACTTTGAGACTGAACTGTCTTTGTTCCTACAGTTACACATGTTAAAAAAGACAAACTAAAAAATAAAATTAATTTTTTGACCATTTACTTAAATTACACATCAAATGAAAATGGGCTAATAATAGATTTGTATTTATTAATTCATAAAATGCGGGAATGTCATTCTTTAACAGACAGTTATATCATAGAATCATATAAGATTGGAACAGATATAAGTTGGAACAGACTTGCAAGGATCATCAAGTCCAACTCCTGATTCCACACAGAGCAACCTAAATGTTAAATCATATATCTAAGGGTGTTGTAGAAATGCTTCTTGAAGACCAGCAGGTTTGAGATGATGACCACTTCCCTGGGTAGCATACACCAGGGCTTCACCATCCTCTCAATGGTGAACTTTTTTCCTAACAGCCAATCTGAATGTCCCCTGATGCAGCTTAAAGCCATTCCCTCACATCCTATCAATGGACATCAGAGATAAGAGATCCCTCCCTACACTCTCTCATAAGGAAGTCATAGACAGCAATGAGGTCACCTCTCAAGTCCTTTCACTAATGCACTAAACGACCAAACACTCTATTTCAAACTGTGCTGCGATACTATGTTATACTTTTAGTTTAGTTCTTCCAAATTTTTATGTTTATCATGAGGCAAATGTGTCTGCCCGAACTAAATTGCCTCAGCATGACATTAATAGGAACTGTTCTTAGGAACTGTTTCTTCTCTTGAAGAGCTCTAACACAATGTAGGAACACAGTCTGTAAAAGAGAATGAGTCACCTGAGTTACTATAGAAAAGTGCTTTGGATTCCTCCTGATATCTTCCTTTTTTCAAATAACTACTAAAAATCTGGTTTTTCTTCTCCTCAGACTTCTTTAAAACATACATTCATTACTCTGTAAGACTGTATTAAGTTTATCTTCTTGGAAAGCAGGAAAATTATTATGTGTTCTTTCCTCAGAACTTATGTGGGTATGTGGTTTTTGGCACACTCTAATTTCAAATTAAGGTTATAAATTCAG
>NW_010208844.1:0-9277 GCF_000695765.1 Mesitornis unicolor | reverse complement strand
TATTAAACCTCATCCCATTGGTTTCAGCCCAATATAATACAGAGGTTTTTTGTGGTCAGAAATAATGGGGTTTTACATCTAGACTCACAAAAATGCCTAGAGCAAGCAAGCAGGTCTGCAGCTAGAGGGGAACGATTTCCCTCTCTGTTTCCCACCGCTATCCTTAAATGTCAGGAGAGGGAAAAAATAGCAGAAGGATCCCAGGGCTCAGAGTGCCTGACTTTTCCCTGTTCCTTCTTTGGGTCACGGAGATGGTTTCTGGGTCTTCCTCCCCACTTCCTTCCTCCCTGCAGCACCAGCTCTGGAAGAAAGCAGCAGAGCTTGCTGCCACTGTTTCCTCCAGTCTAGAATGCTGAAAGTTGCCCTGCTGTAGTTGGTAACTAAAGGTTACTAAAAGTTGGTAACTAGTTTTCCCTAAACACCTGGGACAAAAGGATAAAGGTCCTTTGGTGGAGCAGGGATGGGCCTGAGTGAACAAAACTTAGGGCAGCTGTGGACCAGCAGCTGCTAAATGCAGGAGAGCAGGGGTAACAGATGGTGGACAGGAAAGAGGTCAAAGGCAGGACAGATACAGGGGTTGGAGTGAGTACACATTTGCTTTATAGTTTGTCCAGCTGAGTGAAATGCGTTGTAGGAAGGTGAGTAAAGCACGGACAACACCTCCTGCTGTATGTACACACTGCGGATTACTGAAAAACTTGAGAGCTTTGGGCCCATATCTTGCTTTTTGGGGATCTGACTTGTTAATTTGTGTAGTTTTGTTTCACTGTCAGTGCTGGATCAGCTTCCAGGAGTTACAAGCTGTTTGGTGGAAGCCCTTGAAAAATCTTCCAGTACCTCTTCCCTCACTTCTTTGAAAGCCTGCAGTTACTGATGGGCTTGGTGAGAAGAACACCTCAGCTCTCAGTGTGTGAGCCTCCTCCTTACCAGGAGCTTTGTTTTCCTTTCGAATCAGCTTCAACCAGCTGCACTGGTACCTGTTGACTTTAGTGTTTCTCCTTTTCTTCTCTCTGGATTTCAGCCTTTCTTTTTCTTTTTCTTTTTCTTTTTCTTTTTCTTTTTCTTTTTCTTTTTCTTTTTCTTTTTCTTTTTCTTTTTCTTTTTCTTTTTCTTTTTCTTTTTCTTTTTCTTTTTCTTTTTCTTTTTCTTTTTCTTTTTCTTTTTCTTTTTCTTTTTCTTTTTCTTTTTCTTTTTCTTTTTCTTTTTCTTTTTCTTTTTCTTTTTCTTTTTCTTTTTCTTTTTCTTTTTCTTTTCCTTTTTTTTGCTCCTAGACTTGGTCTGTCCCTTTTCAGCTGCACCCTGGCCTCCCTGGCTTGACACTTGACCTTCTCCTTTTGTTTCACCTCTGGCTTTCGACTTAACTTTCTCCCTCCCTTATGTTGTTTGTTTTGCTCTTCAAAGCTTTCTTTTGTGTTTTAGTCAGAACTGTAGGTATTCCATGCCAGGATCTGAGAAATTCACCCCTAGAAAATATTCCCCTGCCGAAAACACAGAAAATGGACTGACATTGAAATGGGGGTTTTGAGACAAGGTTCTGAGTATAACATTCGTTAATAGAGGGATTTGTAAAAAGGCAGTGGTGGTTCTCAGTTCTGTCAATATTGTGGCCTTTGGTGAAATAAAGTCCTGTTTCTTCCAGGAAGGATGCGTTTTATCCCGGTTACAATGGAAATAATGATTTCTCATGTAAGGCGCTTAGAAATACACAGAGAGGAGGCTGTATTAGAGCCGAGAGCTTAAGTATCCTCATGCTGTGCAGATGTGAAATTGGGGGATGTCAGTCACTGTTGAACATGGCTGCTTTCAAAGCCCTGACAAAGAGGTGGAAGGCTCTGTGTTTTGTTCCCAACCTCACGGCTCCAGGGCCTTAAAATGTTTACAAGCCCCAGAGCTGGCTCAGGATGCAGCAAAGTCGAGCTAGTTATGCTTGTCAGCAACCATTAAGGGTTTGGAGACAGACAGAAGATGGGCTGGGGCTGTCACCGGCTTTTGCTGCCTTAGGCAGGCCTTGTCAGCGGGTGGGTGTCTCTGCCTCTTGGTGCAGAGCAGAGCTGGGGGCAGCATCGTCGCCTGCTGCTGCAGCTCCTTCCCGCTCCGTCCTGTGCTGCCACTGGTCCATGGCTACAGGTGTGTTATGTCCCCAGGTGGCTACAGGTGTGCTGTGTGTTCCCCAGTCCCTTCAAGCCTAGGAGGGAGCCATCTGGGGACAGTAGGAAAAACAAGGGAAAGCAGGGGAGGGATGGGATCATGAAGGTGTTGCAGGGCAGGGGACAGCCAGGCCACCAGTGTGCATCAGAAGGGAGTGGGTCACATCAACCGGTCCTCTCCCCAGTTGTTTTTATGTGGGCAAGGCAGCATCAGGGATTTAGCTGCAGGCAGCAAGGAGGCTGGACGTGTATTGCCACAGTGCACGCTTTGTGGTTTCCTAATGCGTGGGATTTTTTTTCCCCAGAATTGCTCAGAACCCCGCAGAAGAGCGTGTGAGGCTTGTGCAGATCAAGGAGTTGTTCTGTCCTGTGGCTGGCGTGCTGCATTTGTCAGCGTGGTGCCAGACCTCTCTCCCTGCTCTCTGCTTTTGTAATTTTTTTCCCCTCCTTTCTTTTCCCTTTCTTTCCTTTGCTCTGTCTCTCTAATAGCTGTATCTTGTCTTTCCTTGGCTTATTCCCTGTTTCCTTGACTGCTGTCTCTTTTTGTAGCCCTTGCTTCTCCAACCAGGATCCTCATTTTCTGAGGCTGTGGGAGGGTGACAGTTCAACCTGACCTTTTACCATTTGTTCTTGACTCCCAGCAGTTGAGTCCCTCTAAATTATACAGCTGGCTCTCTTTTATCTTCCTTTCTCTCCTTTTCCATCCAGCTCTCCTCAGCAGAATGTAGAAAACGCTCTGTTAGAAGACACTGAAAATCCACCTCCGTGTGCTTGGAGGACCCCCACTCTCTCAGGATGCAGGGACAGCCCTGAAGGTGCTGGATACCAGGCACTCATACGCTCACCGCATGAGTCCCTCTGGGCCAGGCTGCCTTGTCCTCCAGGACCACACATCCATTTCTAGCGCAGGTGCATGGTGCCACAAGGGCTCTCCTCACTAGATGTCACTGTGGGGCTGGGTTTCGCCTGCCACAGGCACAGCAGGCAGGAAAGATGGGTGCTGAGATGGGTGCTGAGCTTTAGGAAAGCCCTGCCAGGAGCAGGGGGAGGGCATCGAAGAGGTTTGCAGTTGGTTTTACCCAACCCTGGCAAGTTTTGGACGCAGAACCTGCAAGGTGCAGGAGGATTTTGGGACATGACTCTGCCACCTCCTTTGAACATTCCAGCCTGTATCTGGTAGTCATCAGAACTTTAGTGTGAATTGGCCACTGTGACTCTCATCTCAGCAATGCTCATCTCCTGCTGGTTGTGATATTGGTTTGGCAGCAAGTCCCTTGCTAATGCCCAGCCCTGGATCACTGTTCACTGTCCCCATCTGCCATCGCCTGTCCGAATGTGCCTTGCACGTCCTCCCTGACCTGGCCAGTGCACACCTCCATACAGTAAGTCACCGTGTCACTGCCTCCCTGGCAGGGGTATGGGGCACAGGATCCTTGGGGGGTCACCGTGGTAGCCCCCAAAGCTGAGGTAGAGTTGAGGAGCTGCGGTGAGTGGTGTAGGGAGGCTTGCCAGGGGCTGGCCTTTTCCCTCACCAAGGAAGCCAAGTGACAAGCCAGCCCTGTGGTCCCTTTTACAGAAGATGTGGGGCATGGCTGCTGGGTGGAAGCCAGCAGACCCAAGTGCCCATGGGGGATCTGGCTTGCACGAGGCCTCCCTGTGCAGTGAGCAAGGACACCTTCTGTCCCACAGCCGGCATGCACAGTTCCCTACATGGTGTCAGATGCCTTTATTGTTTCTCTTAATTGATTCATTTTTTTTGTGCTTTCCTTCTTTCACTTTTTCCTTTCTTCACTCCCCCTCTCATTTGATAGCTGTCTTTTGACTTGCCTTGCCTATTTCTCTCTCTCCTTGGCCTCTCTTTCTCCTTCTAGCCCTTGCTTCTCCAACCAGGGTCAGCAGTCTCTGGGAGGATGACAGTTCAACCTGACCTTTTATCTCATGATCTTGACTCCCAGCACTTAAGTCCCTCTAAATTATAAGGCCAGCTCTTCTTTCTTATCTTCCTCCCTTACTCCACTGTTTGTTCCTAAAAATTTCCCTTATGAACTTACTTTCCTGGAGGAGGAATCAGGATCTCCCCTCTGCACACAGTAGCTCTGAATGGTCTGCCCAGGTCCTTGTTGGACATGAATGTGTGCTGAGATCAGGCGTCTCTAGGGGTGGGATATGGGGCTTCTCACCACTGGGTTTCTGCTGACTGCTGGGTGTGATCGTGGAGGAGGAGCAGGAGGTTGCATGAGCGCTCTGGGACCTAATTGTGCAGATCTAATGGAGCGGGCATGGCTGGTATAGCCAGTGCTGATGGGAAGCTGCAGTGCTTGAAGGGGTTTGCTGGCCCCTTGAAAAGCACTCTGCAGGAATAAAGGCACAGACCCAGGCCACAGAGGCCCTGGGGAGCAACTTCTGTGTAGTCTACTCGATGCGTGTGCAGACAGCAGATGGGTGTCGGTGGTGCCCTGTCAGTGCTGCTCACCAGGAACCGTGGCTTTGCTTCCATGTCCCAGGCAGATGGGATGAGGTGGATCCCGTGCCCTCCCTTTCTTTGCAGAGCTGCCTGCAGTCCCCCGAGGACTGGGAGGCCCAGCAGGGTTCAGCGGGGCCAGGGGGAAGCTGCTCTGGGTTGTGGCTACTCTCAGCCTCTCCCAGAAGTGATTGCCCCCTCCCAAGTAGGCATCGTGTCACTTCCCAGTTGAAAAGCCAAATCAAATTTACAGGCAGTTTGCAGCTTTTATGATTCATTTATTTGCTTTTCTTCCTTTCTCTCCTTTTTTATTTTTAAATTTATCTTTTCTTTCTCTCTTCTGTCTTCATTCACTCCTGCCAGCTGCCTGCTTTGAATTTAGTTTTTATCAAGGGCAGAAGAAATTCATTTTCTGCTTTCCTATTTGGTGCTGAATGGGCTCTCCCCCCTCCATTCCCCTTCCCTGCCTGTTGCTGAAGTCAGGAGAGATGTCTTGGAAACGTTTCCTTTTAAAAACCTCTTTCTGCCCTCTGATAACTACTTGGCCTCTCTGCTGACAGTGTGGGACAGGTGCTAACACAGTACTTCTTTCCTGATCCAAGAGCTGGAGAATAAACTCTTGGGCATATTGCAGATAACCAAGCGAGAGTACATCTCGCTACAAATCTAGCTACACAAAGAGAAAAAGGAAAATAACTATTAGGGCAGTTGGAAAGGGACGGGTTTTTTGTAATCTCTGGGAAATCATCCCTGCTGCAGAGCCCCGGAGAGCTGCCAGCACACGGAGCATCTTCGAGTTCAGTGTTGGGACACTCTGAACTCTGCTTGGACCTGGGAGGGGAAGCATGGCATGGCAGGATGGAGTCCAAGAGGTGATCTGGTCAGTTTGCAGCAGACATCTGGTAAATCTATTGGTTTAATCTGGAAATTGTGGTTCTGTGCTGCAGATATGAAATTTCCCTGTTAGGCACAAAAGAACTGAAAGCAACTTCCCAGCTCCCGCAGCCCAGCGATGTATGGGCTCTGTGTGTGTGCGTCTATGCGCAGCACTTGCTGCTAGAGCATATTTGTGAGATGCGGCGTTTATGTTACCTTTTAGCGAGGCAGAATCGTTTATCTCAGCATTCTAATTATGTCCCATTAAAATGCAAATTCGGGTTTATGCATTGAAATTGTCAGTACCATTGCCATGGCAACTGGAGCTTGAGGGTGGGGAATTGGAATAGGTGGGACCATGCATCTCTCTCTGAATCCCTCTCAGATACCTCCAGGTAATTGAAATCACAGTGCCCTTCCCCAGGAATTGTGGCAGTTTTCCGCTAGTGAATTTGGGGCATCACTGAAGTTCTCCTTGGAGTTGTTACAACAGGGTGAGCCACCATGTGTGTAGGTCACTGGGTAACTCTCAGCAAAATGGACGAGCTAGTGCACAGGTCTTTCAGAAGGAGGTAAGTTCTTCCCATTTTACCCCCACATGTCATGCTTCTTTTGAGGTGTCTGACTGGGAAGGAGGAAGAGAAGGTCCCTAATGACTTCACAGACTTCCACTTGGAAGCCCTTAGAGGCTGCCACACTTCCTGGAAGATCTAAGTGCTGTGATATGGTGCTCAGGAGCATGGTTTAGAAGCGGGCATGGTAGAGTTAGTTAATGGTTGGATGAGACAATCTTAAAGCTCTTTTCCAACCATAATGATTCTATTTTTCTATGCTTTCAAAACCACTCCCAGTTAAACACCCAGTCGAGCTGTCTGTGTTAGTGGTGTCCTGCAGCAGTGAGTTCCCCTGGTCAACCGTCTTTGGCACAAGAGTGAGTCTTCATCATACCACCTTCCTGGGGCCCTGCACTTTCTCTGTTTGTTCTGCATGGCAAGATGGTGTGACTCTGTCTCCTCCTCCATCCTCTACCAAGTACAGCTGGGAATACTGGAGTTTCTCCTTCCTGTTTAAGGATCAAGTGGAAGGTTTTAGGATGCTGGATGGAAGCCAATGGTGAGAGACACTGGGATATCTCTGAGTACATCTTACAGGAGAAAAATGTCCCTCTCTGTTTTGGTCGTTGACTGAAAATTTTGATGATAAATAAAGCATGATGAGTTAATTCCCAAACCACACTGACAGCTGGGCAGGGAAGACAGGACTAAGCCTGTTTTCTGGCTCTCTGCCTCTGTTAAGAGGTTCACAAAATCATCTGACTCCTCATCCTGGTGTTGCCAGGGAATTGTTTTTTCCTCTGGACAGGGAATATGATTTGCTGATAGTAAAATCTAGATACAGTCTTATGTACATGGTGATTCAAACTGGTTTCTGGCTTGGGTAGCCTGGAGGCTGATTACCATCCATTTAACAGTGAAATAAAGAAAAGAGAAAACATTTTTAGACTTTAGTTCATCCAAGGAAAGTCACAAGCAAGGAGAGGTAGAGTCAGTCTCTGTCACCCCTCTTCCCCACACTCCCCCAATACAAGACAGTGGCAAACTCGAGTGAGTTTATTGAAGGGCCATGAAGAAGATGATCAGGGAGTTGAGGCATGTAACATGGGAGGAAAAGCTGAGGGCACTGGTTGTGTTTAGCCTGTAAGAGACCAATTTAGGGGGGATCTGGTTGATAAGGGGTGTGTGCAGAGACAGTGGAGCTAGACTCTTCCCAGAGGTGTGCACCAAGGGCAATAGGCAGCAGGGACAAGATGCAGCAAAGGAAATTAAAACTCCATATAAAGAAAAAATATAATCATGAGGGTGGATCAGGTATGAGGCCATGGCCCAGAGGTATTTTGGAGTCTGCATCCTTTGAAATATTCAAAACTTGAGCAGATGAGGCACTGAGCAACCTTTTCTGTCTTTGAAGTTAGCCCTGCTTTGAGGAGGGATTTGGACCAGAGGCCTCCAGAGATACCTTTCAACACCAGCTATTCTGTGGGCTCCTGCTGGGGCAGGTTCTGTGACACATGGCGAGATGGGGAGCCCACACTCTTCTCTCCATTAGGATGAATCCCAGCACAAGTGATCTGTGGGCTTCTGTTGCTGGAGAATGCAGGACCTTATCATAGACCCCTCAGCTTCTGTTCTGGGGGAGTTACATCTGTGCATTGAGCACAAAAGTGATGGGATGGGCTGGGGAGAGATCTAGATCACATGAAGACAAGGAATGCATTGCTTGTTACTTCCTTGTGAGGCAAGCCACTAACTTGAGGAGATTGGGTTTCCCAAGAGTGACATCCAACTGGGAATGAAGGATAGGACTAAAATAGGCCATTTTACACCTCAGGCTTTCTTAAGAAGCAGATTAAAAATATATGGTAGAGAATGTCCTTCCCTTCCAAGTAGGGGAAAAAAGATGGTGATATTTGAGTTTCTGCATCTGATGTGACAAGGAAAGGCATGGAAGTGGCTGGTACCTGAAAGCAGAGCAATGAAGAACTGGCTGTGGTGGGAAAGAAGCCATTTCACCATGTTCAATATTATCATCATTAAGCTGATCAGCTTCGCCAGCAAGGAAGATACGGAGAATGAGAGAGCAAATATTGTAAGGGTAGGAGAGGAACACACATTCAAAATAGCTGCGTTCTGGAGAAAACTTGCCAATAAGTGCTTACAGAGGGAGAGACAGAAGGTGAGATGGAGACCAGAAGAGAAAGTGGAGAAGAGAAAATGACAGGGTGGAGGAGAGTGGGAGAAATGAAAATTTCTATCATTTCCGTAAATCTGTCCTGCTCCCTTGCTGTTCCCTCGCACATGTAAGTGCCCTCCCTTTCCTCAGCTGCGCTCTGAGACTCAAATTCCCCCTGTGCCGTCCTGGTGGCGCTCTGTTTCCTCTGGGGATGGGCTGAGGGGCTTCAGCCCAGAACCTCTGCCCCACACCCCTGCCTGCTATTGCTGGCTCCTGTCCTCCCCTCCATCCCCCCCAGCCAAGTCCTCCACTTTGGGACAGGGAGCTTGTTCCACAGAGGTTTCCTCTCTTACTGGGCTGAGGTTTTACTGACTGTGAAGGTTTAACCCTGTGTCTGCTGATATGAAGGAGCTTTCCAAGCTAAGGAGTGAAGACCAGCTTTGCAAACATCAGCGAAAGGTGGCTTCTGTCTCATTGATCTGGGGGAAGAGCAGGCAGACTAGCTGGCCCCATGTGGTCCCTTGTCACTACATACTTCCGTGGTGAAGTCCTTGTCCTTGCCTGACAGGTTGGCATTGCAAAATCTCGTATCGGAGCTCCCCTCTCCCAGACAAAGTCCTCCAGTGGTAACCACAGCAGAGATGCTGGGACCTCTAGCAGCAGTGTCAGAGCCAGGTGGTGTTTTCCCCTGGCATGGCACTCACTCCATCCCTTCACTAGCAAACCCAGGCTGCCTGTGCACCTACACCCATTCAGACTGGTGGTGATGGCAACATGCCCCCTCCCACAGCCGTTCCCTCGTCCTCTCTTCCCTCAGCCTGCCAGAAACAGATCCCCACAGGCTGCTTTCCTCTCACACCCTTGGCTGTTCTAACATATCCTCAGGGAAGGTGTAAGACCGGCTGTGGTGATGAGATTGTGATCTTTCTCGTTCCTTTTTATTTTTTTTTTAAATTGACAGTGGAGTTCCCCTTGCCATTTTCAGCAGATCTAAAAAAAACACTCCTTCGCTGAATATTCAGCATCTTCCCGGAGTGCTGTGGTAGCCAGTGGGGGCCGTGGG
>NW_010208843.1:0-23759 GCF_000695765.1 Mesitornis unicolor | reverse complement strand
GTTTACCTAATGTTTTGCAGCAGCAGAATACAATATAATTCAAGCGTCTTTACTCTGTAGCTTTATTAAAACAAGATCCTATTAGAGAGTTTCCTTATTCAGATTCCTATTTATTTATTTTATTATTATATATTATTTATGAGTTTCTTATTTCTTACTCAGATACAATATGTGACAGCACCATTTTAAGTGCATGACCCAAACACATCCCAAACATTTCTTGATATATGATGACAGCAACTTGTTAGATGGCCAGTCTTTGTGATTCTCATTTACCTACAGGGAACTGAGGGATCAAACATGGAAAGATCATATGATTTCCACAGAGCTTCTTCATCAGTAACTTGTATGTGGCAGGCACTGGACTTGTCCCTGCTAAATCTCAGCAGACAACTGTAACCATGAGAACATCCTTTCTCCAGAACATAGAAGTTTGTATTTAATCTAACGGAATTAATTTTTTTCAGTGTTTCTACTCCCTTGTATTTCATGTCTTTGCTGACCCCACATGAAGCCAGAGTGCCTTGCTTTAAAACAGAGACCTGTAAGCCACCCTTCTATAGACCCACTGGCAGTGGTCCAAGGCTTCCCTTACCCCAGTGGGCTTTTGAACCTGTTACAAACAGCGAATAATGAGAAGATCACCAAAAGCATGGCAGAAAAACGGAGGACGAGAGCAGTAATCTGAGCAAAAGAGAGCAAGTGGGAAAGGTAGTAGTGATTGTATAGCTAAATTGTGAAGAATGGGAATGACTAAAATAAATACAAAGCAGCTGGAGTCATAGGGAGCATGCTGGGATATGATGATGAGTGTTGGATTGTGGAAAGATGGCAGGATTTCTTTCTGACCTTGAAGGTATGCAGTGCTCTTGGTGATTAGTACCTGGTAAACCTGTTTTTCTAACTCTTGCTGCAGTAAATCTATTCCTTCCAAAGGAGACAAGTGGCCAAATTTCACCATTGTCACACAGCAGTCTCTGGGTAACTGATGAATTGAAATGATATAACAAATGTTTTATAATTAATGAAATTTGTGGAGTTACAAAAAAAACCATAACAATCTCCCTAAAAACTAGATTGCGAAGCCAATTCCTTCCTTAGTTAATGCCCAAAGAACCCTGATTATAAGCTGCAACACTGATATCAACTGAGAGAAAACCGGTTCCTGTAGCCTGCAGCCACTGCATGCAGAATTGTGGAGCTCTGTGTCGCTAGGAGTCAGAAACACCTTTTGCACTGAGATGTTCTGAGGGACTAATAACCTGGTTTTCTTCTGCACGGAAACAGCTCTCCTCTATGCAGTTAATGACCTGATACCCTTCAGACTTCTTGGTGTCTGTGTAACCTTCAGCAGCAGCAGCAGCCTGTCAGAGTCACAAAACCAGAATGGGTTCCTTCCTCTCCTGTCAAACCGCTTTTTCTTTGTTTTCATCTCCTCTGTGCTAACAACCTTTCTGTGTAGCATCCTGCAAGGTCAATCTCTGACACGCTCCTTTGGCCCACCCTGTATCACTCTCGTCTCTTCTCTACCTACCTTCACAGCTATCTGTGCTGCGTAAGCGTCTTCTCTTCTGCAGCTCCACCACCTGGAACAACCTTATTTTGTCTCCTGTTGACTCTCTGTCTCGTTTCAAATTGCATTTGAAATAGCTTTTCACCTTTGCTATACCTATTTTTCTCATTCCCTGCTGCTTGCTTGCCTTGCAATTGCATTAGAGGCACTCTGTGAAACACTGGCACAGCTAAAAGATACAAATGTTATTGTACTGTATTGAAGTGGAATTCATAGGCCAGAACAGTTTTATAAATGTTGTTGTAAAACCAAAGCAAAGAAGAAACACTCTGCAAGTGTGGGTTTTGAACTGATGCTTCCCTCAACCTGTGCTGGAGGATGTACAAGTACTGTTTCTCCACAGGTAAGAAGCAATTAACATCAGCAACTTTTAACATACTGATTTTTAAATACTTCAGAACATGTCCATTTTGTAGTTTTTCCTCCTTTTCTGTTTGGGACATGTAACAATGAAGAATTGTGTGTTCCCTAGAGAAGAATTTCTCTCATCGCCACAATGTAAGGAATATTTTTGTTATAAGCTACTGCAATGTGTCAGTGAAGATTTTCCACTGTGCTGAGGAATTCCTGCATTGGCTGTCCCATGTTTCACTGTGGTAGGTAAGCCAAGCAAGCATGATGCTTCTGCTTAGCTGTGTCATCAGAACAGGCTGCTTTCCCACAACAGTAGTTTAGTTTGTATTAAACAGAAGGCTATTAATGCATACGTGAAGGCAACAATCCATACATTTTCTTTCCTTCGCAAGTCTTGTGCAAAGGCTGTAGTTCAAGATTTGAGCTTGTTTGATACTACATACCCTCTTGGCCAGAGAAGCAGTTTTACTTAGCTAGAAGTAAAACTCCTTGCTAGCGTTCTTCAGATTTATTAGTCTTCAGATTAGTGGGGGCTATTGTGACTGATCACAAAATTAATTCCCTGTGAGGTGGTCAAGCAAAGCAGCTGGCATGCTTAAGCAAACATCTACAGTATGATGCGTACAAAATTACTGGCATGAAAGCGTACCTTTCATTACTACAATAAAAAAGTGCACTTTTTTCATTCCTTCAGTGGTCTGGATGCTTCAGGGTCTGGGGCTGGTAACAATTCTCCTGTATAAAGATACAGCTACTGTGCAGGTTATTCAAACTACTCCCCATATACCCAGAAGACTTGGAAGCGAAACAGAGCAAGAGATACAGGTTTGCAGGCCAGCACCTAGTGAAGACTTGCTCATGCTATGTGTTTTCACAGTAAGATAGGAGACTCTGATGGAAAATACCAATTCAGCATCTGTTCATTCTGACAACTCAAAGGGAAGTGGGCGAGTCTCCATCAAACGTAAAATTCTGTATGTATAAACTGTGTATAAAATAACGTAGCATACACGTGTAAAGCTGCATGAGAGACTATGTATAGACTTAATACAATTGTCATAGAACAGGGTACAGAAGCATGGCTTTTGTTCTTTCACAAGTGTTAGCAGGGATTATAATTCCAGTTTTGAGCCAAGTGAGTTTGTGACAATTGATTTAGCCTGGCTATTGCTGCAAAACTTCATAATAACAGAGCATATTGTAGAACCGGTAAAATAGGTCATAATTAAGTAAGAAATTTTATTATATTTATGTATAAACAACTTATTTGTATTCGTAGTGGATTGTCTCCACAAATCCATTCTTGTCTCAGAGCCAAATAGAAATTTAATGTCATTGTTATGTTTAGGTGAACATCACACTTATATTCCCCTCTGTTTGGCCTTGAATAAAAATCAGAGTAACAATAATATAAATGGTATGAAAGTAGTCATGAACAGTAGCCCATCTGTACTGGACAGAATTCTACAAATCAATTAGATGGTCATAAAAAGATAAACAGATGTGGATGAATCAACTGTGGAAATAAAATGGATTGAACTCTTACATTCATTGTTCATGTATAACCCTTTTTAATAACCAAGATGGGTAAATTACACTAATTAACCTTTAAAAATTTAGATTATTTCTAAATAATAGCCTCAAACAATGCCTATTCTTTTCATTGTTATTTCTAAGTGTTTTGTCCATGACAAGGCAGTTTCATTAGAAGATCTATGGAGGTAGTTGTTTAAATGTGCTTTTTCTTTTTCCTTATTTCTCATTCATTAGACTTTCTACAGTACATACTCCCACCTCTCCCCCATCAGGTAGTGCTTGAAGTCAGAAGAAATAAAATCCATATATCCTAGGAAGCAATAGGCTAGAGAGGCCTGAAGCACTCAGCAAGTCTTTAACAGGAAGGGCTAGGGGAAACACTTGCTTTTAAGGGGGAAGGCAAAAAAGTATCTGTAAGGAAATCCTTCTGGAGAGTTTTTTTCCTCTTCAAAGTCCTCTCTCCATGTCTTCATTCAGGATGGTTCAGCACCTGTTACTGTAAAAATGTTTTCTTTGTTCTCACTGATGCAAATGGTTTGTAAACTCAGCAATGAAAAATACATCTTTATTCAGTATTTTGACTACTTTTCCTTCAAATAATGTATCTTTGGCATTCTGGGGTTAAAATTTCTCATTAGTGCTCTAAGGTCTTATTTAAAACAAAAGAGATAACTTATGATGTATTTAAAAAAATAAATAAAAAATCCAGGACTGATCACAATACATTGTATGGAATAGTGAATGGTTTTCAGTTTCCTAAATTACTGATATTACCTGCTGATATGAGGGCTGTTCAAAAGGGCACTTCACTTTTGGGTTTATTTATTAAAATCCTGCACTCAACTGTAAGAAATTAGCCTCCTAGAGATGAATCGCTCCCTGAAGCAAAGAAACCGATCACGCACATAGTGCGGAACTGCACTAGTTTTTCACTTACTAAGCTCCAGTGTTTTACTGCATCTCTCATGCAAGCTGCTAAACAGTCATGTGAAGCATTCCTAAGGGACACAAAAGTTATTGGCTTAAAAGACATTTTCCTCAAATGATTAATGCCAAATTTACAGTGCTGTACAATTATCTTTTTTTATCTTGCAACCAGAAGCCCTTAATAACTGAGGAGAAGTGTGAAACACTGGCTATCGGACTCTGGCAAAAGCTAGATCAGCTTTCAGGTAAGCATAAATAAGGAGACAGAATGTCTCATTTTTTCTGTGAAATTCTACATATTGGTGCTGCGATACAAGTCTGTCGACTTTTTGCAGCAGAAACCAAGCTATCGTGTCAGTTCTGGGTTGGCTACAGGGATTTTAAGCATTTCCTTCAAAGCCTGCACCTTGGAAACATCAGGGCAGAAGAAATGCAGCTCAGGTAAGAGCCTTGGCAGTCTTAGATGCTTTGCAATCTCTCTGCAGCAGCACGTACCATGCTAATTTTCTCTTTTCCTGCCAGTTTATAGGAGAATAAGCTTGTTGGTATTGGCAATGTGGAATAATAGCAGTGCACCAGAACAATGGTAAACCTGTTTTAAGTAAGTTAATTAAGCAATGCCATTCCTAACTGGCAGCAATTTTAATATATATAGATCGGACACATGTGGGAAAGGTTCACAGAATTTCACCTGACCCTTGTGATAGATGGTCCTGCAAGGGGCTGCAGTTATGTTCAGTGCAAGAGGTCCTCAACAGGGAAACCTTCGATACAAAATTACTATTGTGCAAGCCAAATCCAGGTGGTTTTTATCTACTGGCAAGGAAGTGGTTCACATTGTCCTAGGAGAATTGCTTTTCTTACACTTCTGGGACTCCAGTAACAAATCCCAAAATCCAGCTATGGCATTTGTGCATGTCAATGGGATTTCCACTACTGACGTGGTAGGTAGTGGTGCTGGGACCTCCTCTCAAATGTCCACGTTGAAGGTGAGATAGACTTAATAAACAGTACACTCACTTGTGAGCCTGAATTAATGAAGAATCTGCTCTTTATAATTTTTATGGCAGTGTGTTTGCTCATGGACTGAGATAGACTCTTACAAGAAAACCAGAAGCGAATGTTCTCAAATTGCTTGCAAATTAAAGAGGTCTGAATGCTTGTTGCTATACAATAGTTTTTCTTGCTATGCTGAGACGAGCTGCAGGCAGTAGAGGTGATCCCACAAAAGGGCTAATATCCTTTCACTGGCAAACCTTTAATATTTCTGGGATTATGTATGCTGGGGGATGGTGAACTGGATCATGTAAGTGACCAGGAAAAATGCTTCTGTATAGTTTTATCTATTCAGTAAATCATTCTCTGGAGTAGACTTGCACATCTAAATCACTCCTTTGCCCAATTCAGATTCTAACCTGGCCTTTTACCAAGTGAGAAATGTTGCTATAGTAAACAGCAGCCACAGCACTTCTGCTCATCACACTGGCATTTGGATACCAGCAGCAGCCCAACAGGAAAATGCTGTATGAGGGAAGATGTCCTCAGTGTTACATTCTACTGCTCGCTTTAGCTGGAGAAGGAAAAGATGTTTAACAAAGATATGAAGTTCTCTTAAGAACACTTCAGTGTGTCCTTCTGGAGGAGTGTGGATCAGCACATCACTAGAACAGTCTTGGTCAAGGTGCTGAAACATGTCAACAAGATCGTAAACGCTTCCTGAGCTTCTGCTTCATTTGCGGTTACCTTTCAGACTTCTTCAACTACTGCAATCCCACCACCTACCAGCAAGTACTGTGCTGTATCAGGTGCAGAGGAAAACCAGCATAATTGGTAGTCCTGGAAAACTGAGAGTGTAAGAGGTCTATGCTGCATCCCCTTTATCATGGGGGTGTGGTAGATTGGGTAGCACATCTCTTTCTTCAGAAACAGTCCTTACAGTGGAAGTTAGTTGTAGAAGATAAAGCCCAAAGAGACAAAAGGAAAGCAAGGATAAACTGGTAAGACCAATAGCACTGAATACTGGAACAACGTCCTGTTCCCCCATCCTTCTATGCATAAAAGTCATACAGCAGAGGAAGGGAAATTGCCAACGGCTTGGCAGCTCTCTGAAATCTTCAACTACTTTTAACATGCAACTCACTGCAGAGACTACCTTTCCAGTGATCCTTTTATAGGACAGGCATATTAGTATTAAACGTACAAAAAAGTAACAACTTGAAACCAAAGAATGGCAAAGGTCTAAGAACGAAGCAAGATGAATACCTTGACATTTTTCAAGTGTACCTGTAGCATTTATTTGATAAAGTATATAGGGCTATTACCATCCAGAGTACTTCTGCTGTTGTCTCCTTAGCTATTGTCTTGCTACAATGCATCTTCATTATGCTTTCAACCCTTAACTGCTATGTTGCTGCCATCTTGAGAAGGAGGAGAATCCCATGGCAAGAGATCTTTCAAGTAGCAGGCAATTCACTACAGAAAAAGCCACTTTTGAAACTGCTAATGCAGTCTTTTTTGTAACCAGTCTCCCTTGAGGAAATCAGCAGTGTTTGCAATTTATTCCAAGAACTGACCCCAGCTGCAGGTTGAAGTTTGTTGAGTTTTTATATATATATATATATATACACACACACACACATGCACTTGTTTTAATGTAAACTAACAAGAAATAATTTAATATTAGACAGATCTTTCAGACCTAAGTATCTGCCACAGCTTAATCTCTTCTGGTGCTTCACTCCAGAATTTTCCAGAGAAAATTGCATAGTGCAAATGCAGCAGACTTAGCTAGCATGTCCCACCAGTACTTCAATTACGATGCACACGACTAAAGGCTACTGCTTTGTAAAAGCTAAATTCCTGTGGTCATCCTTCCTGTCCCCAGTTGTAACAGCCACTTCCCACCAATCTTAAGTACTAGTGTGTGAAGTGTGTGGTGCTAGGCACAGTTATATCCACACTGTACTCTTTGGAGCTATGGCTCTTAGGGCACAGTACAAAAATAAAAAAATTTTGTCAAGAGCAGTAAAGCTTATCTACTTGAGGTAGAAGTTGCAGCTTGCTGTGCTGCTCCACCAAAATACCCCTCATAACATGAGCTGTTAGGATTTTCAACAATGGCAACACTTTGCATAACAAATGTAGTCTCTGTAAGATACTGTACTGATACGTAGCACGCAATCTGAGTGAGGGTCCTGCAGCCAGGCAGGTCACAGTCTGCAACTGCAAAAGTATCCTTGCATCCAATGTTGTTTCTGAGGCACTCATGACTGCTTGAGTTAATTTCTTCCAGGGTGGATGGCAAGCATCTGAACAAGTAATTATCATACTGCCTTCTTCCCTGGAGCCAGGATCAGAGCTCAAGAAGCTTTGTCTCCCACCTCTGCTGGTTCACCTTCAGAGAAGCATTAGGTGCAGTTGCTACAACAAATGCTAGTCTAGATAAGAACACAGAATCACAGAAAATGCCCATTTTTCATGCGTTTCACAGAAAATGCACTATTCTTCAAAGTGTAAGACTGTGTCCAGCCTGTACTGTTCATAATACCTGTCACAGAGACTGATACAGAGACATCAATAGTATGACTGCTGTAAGCAGGAAGACTCCCTCCATAAAAGCTACTTTTCTTGTAAACTGGAATAAAGACAGAGGTAACAAATAAACTAAATAACTGGTATAAATAGAAAATTGTTTATTTTAAACAAAACAAACAAAATCACATTCCATTGTGTGGCCGAAGGTCTGGCTTTAATGTAAACTATGTACCCAGCATCCACACTTCAGAAGTCATATAAGCATGCATATGGGAGGAAGGGAAGCTGAAGGGAAGCTCCTCAAAACCTCCCCTGGAGTGGCTTTTAGAATATATTAAGTTTGTTAGCATGGTATGAAGTTTGAATTCCTACAGGACACTGAGGAAGTGAAGAACAGGTATCTCTCTTGACACACACAGGATTTTCATAACCATCCTTCAAACAGAAATGTAATTTGCTGCATTTCTAACAGCTGTGAAAACAGTGACAAACACGGAAAAAATGCAGGTAAGCATGCATACTGCGAGGTTTTTGTATTTTTTTTTCCTAAGACAGTTTACTTATGAGGAAGTGTTTCATTTTATTTCACAAGTCTATGCAAACTACTTAAATAAAAGGGATTCAAAATAGAGCCCTTTTGAATACTCAATCATGAAGAATTACATGTGAAATGTAGCTTTTGTAAGCGTTAAGACTTTCCACATATGAACAATGCTGCAATCCTCCTTTATCACAGAAGGGAATGGGTTATTAGAATGCTATTTCTAAAACATTCTTCATTTTAAAGTAAATATTCATTAATAAGAATGTTTCTAAATGAGTTCTTCTGAAAGAAAGCTTTAAACACCATCCAAAAGGAGCTTTATGCATGCTTTGCTTTAATTGCTGAAGTCACCCCTGATGAACACTACCCAGGTCTATGGTTTAGGTATGTATAAAGCATGATGAGGATTCTGAAAAGACTGGTTTTTTATTGAAGAAGCCGCTCAGCCTCCTTGGACTTGCATTCTTTTGTTTTCCTCAGTAATGCCTGTTTTATAGCATTGATCTTTTCATCAAGTTCAGCCAATGAATAGTTCTGCTAAAAGAACAAGATAAAAACCACAATCATTTACATCTTGTAATTGCTAGAGAAGTGGCCTAGCACTTGATACTTGAGGTCACTGCATATTGCACTAAATGATAGAAATACTTTTGCAGAATTATCTGAATCTAGTCTATGGCTATTTAAACTTGAAAGAAGAATGTAAACTTAGAAGAAACTGACAGTCCTAATCATGGATCAATATATCCATGCTATTTCCATTAGAGGCTTGTTTAACCTGTTCATAAGAAAAACCAAAACCTTTTGGCAGTCTCACCCAGTGTTTTAATACCTAGATCTTGTAGAACCCAGCTTTACAACTGAAGGTTTTTTTCCCTATTGCCCAACTTCAATCTTTTCTGTGCCCACTTAACCTGACAATTTTTTTGATCTCTTCTTACACAAAAAACTGGTCATCATGCTTTTTATAAAAATACTTCACCCTATGGAAGACTTTTTCCTTGTGTAAACAAGCCTGCTTCCTCAAGTCGCAGACAGCCACATCCCACTCTAAGCATCCTCCTCAGTCCGTCTGTCTCCAAGTGTGAGGGCCAGCAGCAGACTGTTTCAGCTACGGTCTCACTTGCACTGAGGAGAAATTCCTTCCTGTGGCCTATGCATGGTTAATGCATTCCTTAAGTGATGGTGTTGTGAAAACGACAAGCCTTATTGACTTAGGTTACTATCTGCTATAATGTCAGGTCTTTCTACAGTACTTATGCCGAGTCAGCCACTTCTACTTCTGTTGGCTATTCACAGACCAATAAAGCAAATAATAATAATAATTTAAAAAAAAAAATCAACAAAACACACCAAGCCGCAAAATAAAACAAAATCAGAAGATGTTACTCAGTGGCTGACCGGAATTCACAAATTGCTTGTTACTCCAAGCTTGATTAACATCATTACAGATTTATTTTATTCTATCATCCTCCTAACTGGTGAAACCACTAAATAACCTACCCTCGTACAGACTCTTAGAAGGCTCATTTCACTGTGACACCTGTTAACTAACTTTCTTCTTCCCTCTCTTTCTCTGCCAGAAAGCTATCCAGTACTGATGCAGCTATTTCCGAGTGGTTGGATATTTGTTTGGTAGAACTTCTGATTACTTTTCTCTCAGAACATCCTAAACTTTAGGTAAACAAAAGTTAACAGCACTTACGTGGGGAGGTTGAACCTTCCTCCTCTTGCCAGAACAGCTCTAAAGAAAAGACATAATCAAAACAGACTTAATGTTGCACTGACAGAGGACCACAAGCAATTCCATAACAACGTTCACAAGAGTCTTTAAAGTACAGAAAGAACACTGACTGCCATTCCAGGGATTAAAGAAATCTTTTTTATAATTAAGTGTACTTTGGATCATGAAAAATACTGCTGGAGAGCAGTCAGAAGCTGTTGAAGCTTCTCCATGCTTGGCAGCCAACAACCATCAACTTAACTAA
The DNA here is from genome assembly GCF_000695765.1 of Mesitornis unicolor. Lineage (NCBI taxonomy): Eukaryota > Metazoa > Chordata > Aves > Mesitornithiformes > Mesitornithidae > Mesitornis > Mesitornis unicolor. The sequence goes on along the minus strand of NW_010208843.1, from coordinate 13,303 downwards.
AGCTTCCTTCAGACAAAATCAAGATCAATATCCACCTTTTGAAACTGTCAGTAATTTTCGCCCTAAAATTTTCCTGTATCCACACCAATATTTGAGCAAAACTTTGGACAAAAAAATGCTACGAACTGCACAACACTATTATTGCCACCATCACAAATTTTGCCCAGATCCCCATCCTAGAGAAGATCTTAAAGCACTTTCTATGGAAATTCTGTCTTATGAAAGTATACGCTTTAACTTCTGGTTTCCAACAACTTGAAGGAACAGCCTCACAAATAAAGGGTTTTATTGGTTTCTAACACAAACAAAAAAAATGAAACAAAGATTTATAAAATTACTATTGATTTTTAATTGCTGACTCTTCTTTGACTGGTCTCACGGGAGAAGTTATAAATAATAATCAACAGGTAAACAGACATTCTTCCTGTTATTTGGGGAAAGAAGAGCAAGATAACACAAGAAATTTCTACAGCCAAGCAGAACCTGGTGCAGTAACAACTAATATTCTCTTTGTCCTGATCTCCTTTGGTGAATGAAGGATAAGGTCCACTATTCAGAAAGAGACAGGACTCTGCCTGAAGACTAGCAACAAAGAAGCTGAAGTCACAGAATCACACAAAACAAATTTTAAAGGGTTTACTCTCTCATCCTGTTGGAAGTTATTTCACATAGCTGATCTTTAGTAATCAGATCACGTACAGAAGCCCAAAGGATGTCAGCTGACTTAAGCCATTAATGATTTGTATCAAGATCAAAACTTAAGTCAATTTTCTTGTCATAATAAACACTTCGGATTTTAAGGTGTGTGTTTGGAGGGGGGGGTGAGGGATCCAACCTCTATAATATATTTCTTAAATTAGTCAAGCTCAGGTGGCTGCAATTTCTTGTCCCCAACAAACACCATTTTCTTTCAAATGAAAACCTAGGTAGGAATACAAACTTAGAGAGATGGTCCACATGAAATACAACCATTACACCAAGCCAGAGCTGTCTACCAAAAGTGCCTGCCCTCTGCCTCCTTAGGTTTTTGTCTGTACATTAAAGATTTAAGAACAAAACTCCTGAATGCATTTAGGCATGCTAAAAGAAGTTAAGAATTTCTTACTACAGATTGAAAATATTCAGGAGACAGTCCTTCCAGCTCAAGGATTTTATCTTCAAGCTTCTTAATTCTCTGATAAATGTCTCTTGGTACAGGACCACCTAAATACATGAGTACAAATACAAAGAAATAAGGAAAAGCACTTTAATAATTTTAAAATATTTTTCATACTTATTTAAAAATTAGGTTTTTTACATCTTATGTATGCTACATAGTATTCTATAAACTGAAATAAAACTTTGCTTACAACTAACTACTGGCTATCCCAGTTAGAATTATAATCTGGTTCTGAACAGTAGTGACAAGCAAGCTTTTACTTCTTTTTACTTCTTGCCACCTGTTTCCATTTATTTCTAGGTCTGTTAGGTAAGACAATTCTATTTCACAGACTACTGAAATAGGCCTTAATGGGATTTTTTGCCATTTTTATTTCCTCACCTCAGACAGCCAATTCTGTGGGTAGCTTCCCTCCTTCTGTTCCACTCCCTACTCACCTCTCAGCAGCTCCTAATTAACTCGGCTAACTTCTCACTTTTAATACTGCTGTGTTTTTAATATAAAGCGAAAAGAGCTGTACTAGGACTAGAAGAACCTGTTCTGAAAAATAGCAGGTGTGTCAAGACCAACTTTTTCGGTCATCAGAAACAAAAACTGGTGAGCAGGTAGCTGAGGCAGGTTACCCGCTCAGATGAATACTTTTTGCACAGCTGCTGGGTAAGTAACAAATGACCTCGAGACCTTTCCCAGGAATGCTGATTTGGACAGGAGTCGAGCTGGAATTGCACGCTTTCATCCTCTTCCCCTACACTGTAGCTTAGCTGATCTGTTTCTTCAAACAAAATTCTGTCACCTATTACCGGCCCAACCTGAAAGCAAAGGCCCCTTCTTAGCTATGCCCAATTATTATCCCTGATATGCATAAACTCCAAAGCTACCACATACTATAACATTAATGCTGGCCAGACACTTGCAAATTCTATTTCCATGCACAAAAACTACCTTATTTTTGAGACAGCTACACAGCTAAGCATCAAGCTCTGACTGCTGCCTTCATGGTACCAGAAATATTCTACTCTCCTTGCCACCAGAGGACTTTGATCCAGTATGCATTCACAGGAATCTAGTAATCTAGTCAGTGTTCATCATATTCTCAGAGAATGGATTGGTATTTATTCAGAAGACAGAAAAGTCAGTGTGTGTTCGCAGTGTGATGTGTAGAAAATTCACTTTATCAGGTGAAGATCTGGACTTCTGTTCTGTTTTGAAAACATTTTTCAGGAAAAATACAGACTCCTCCTTTGTAAGAGCCTCACTGATACATATTCTAGAAAGCTGGGGCTGGGGTGAGGAAAGCAACTACTGAAAAAAAGTCAGTAACCTGGTAGCTATGGCATTTATTTTAATGAAAGGGGTGAAGTCCTGTTTGCATTGGTAAAGGGAAGTACTGACAATGAGCTTCCCATATTCTGGGAAATAAGCTTCTTGCCTAACTGTATTTCAAGAATCACCCACCTTTAGGAAAAGGTTTCACGTTGTCTTTTGGGTTCACCCTATTCCCAGCACATAAGGTGTCCATGAAGCAGGACTGAGTCCTAACCCTGTGTTCTCCTGTTCAGTGGGTCAAGGCAGAAGGACTCCATTGGCTATGGAGAACCCCTACCTCCAAATATTGCAGATTGTTTTAAATCTCATTCTGAAGTGGCTCCTCCTCATTTGCCACCACATCAAGTGTAGATTTACCAACTCAGCATCCTTTGGGCATAAATCTGGGTTCCATTTGGGGTATATGAACCTAAACAATAGATTGTAGTACCTGGGGTGACTAAAGCCTTCAGTGGATCTATACACTGTTTTTACAGTCCCAGTTTTTATAGACTTGCTCAGTTTTACTATAGTAATGATAACTGTAGTACAAACTGGCACTCCAATGTGAAAACTAACACATGATACAAACCCGTTTGTAACCGTAAGTGTGCTTCAATGTTTTGCAATCTCTCCTCAACAGCCTGGTTTCCACAATCATAAATGGGTACACTGGCTTTGTGACTGGACCCATGTGCTCCTTCAGATCTAGTCTGAGGTCCATATGTATTTACTACCCTAGAAACTAGGTAAAGAGAACACATACTTAACATATATGCATACGAAATACAAAGTACATGTAACTAAAACAACCAAAATATTTAAATACGAAAACTCATCTTAAATCAGTTTTACACCAGTCTCTCTTGTGAAGGGTCCCACACACACTGAGATCAAAGGTTCAAGTAAAAGTATTTTCCTATTTTCCCAAGAGTGACTAAACTAAACAAAAACCTAGGACTTTACATATGCAAAGTAAAAAAATTACTCATACATTCATGTAGAATGGCAGTATTAAGAATTTGTCATCAGCTGCTGATAAACAGCAGAAAACCCAATATCTATGTCAGCAGTTGCACATGTGAGCTGTAGTGAATGCAAAGAAGAGGCCAGACCTAATATTACCGGAAGCATCATAAATACATGAAGATGAGGGGAGGTATACAACTAGAAGAACGGCTACAGATCTCAGCAAGGAAGTTCTCTTCTAATTTTTGTTATTCGGGTAACAGCTTTAATGACTCTTCAGCTGCTTCTGGGTCTATATTTTCCCCCTGCCGCATTTCATCAGAAGACTTCGGTTACTTCTCTTTAAATCACAGCCATTTTTCCAGTCCTTCCTGATAGGACTACAGCTGTGTACTGCAGACTTAAAAGACTACATAGGCAGCTTTAGACGCTGAAGCACACACCTTCTTACTCAGCACTTCATGAAGGCCACATGTTACATTTTTGGTTCAGTTTATGCTGGGTTTACATGCAATTCCTTTCCAAGTGTTATTCATGTTTCAGTTCTGAACTGTTTGGGTTTTAGTTACCTGACGTCCAAACTTTTCTTTTTTCCTTAACATGCTACTATCCAAGTTACAAACTAGCACTCAGTTTTAGAAAGTGACTACTGAAAGTCATTCTCAGTGAAAGATTCTGAACTCAAACTCACTTCCCCATCTTAGCTCACCAGACCTTTTAATAATACTGCTTCACAAAATTGGATTCTAGAACAAATACCAAGGAGATAACTGAATATTACCACTCTCAAAACCAGAAGAGAGGGTTACTGTCATTCTTATTTTGGTGATATTGTTTGTTTGTTTGTTTTTAAACACAGAGTAACTTGTATACACCTAGAGAGCAGCAGATAGACAAGCAATCTTTTATACATAACTTCTGGTGGACAATCATTTCGACACTATTTACTCCTCTCCAAAAGGTGCTGCATTGGTAAGCTTGTTCCTGAGCTTGTAATTTCCCATAAATTGGTATCTCAGAACTTTCACTGTGTCCTAAAACGAACTTCTAAATCAATACACTTATACTGACTAACAATAAAATAGAAGATAATTTTATTTACTCTCAATTCCTTAACTGGGTTGCTGGCTTCATCCTAGCAGAAAAGCTAAGAATTGTTCAGCTTCTCTATCCTGCTTTATCTCTTGCACCTTTCCTTTCAGACAACGAAAACAGGCTACTTTGTTTTGGTCTTTAGTGCATAACCATCAGCTTAATCAAGCTGTTATGAGATTGAAAGCCTTGGAGAAGTGAAGATGTAACAGTATTCACTAGAGTAAAAAATCAATACATTAAGTTTGCATTTTTTGAGCATTCTATAAAAAGTTTTTAAGTAAAAAATCCACCAGTGCTGTTCTACCCGGACATTCTTAGTAAATGGGTATTAAAATAGTGGCTTACCCTTTATATGGCTTTTAAATCCAGGATAGGGTGTGAAAATCGCATCTGTTCTGGCACAGCTATTTTCTAAATAAATAATATAAAAAGTGAGGTCCTAATTATGTCTTTATAATTTAAAGTATTCTAGCCATCATCAGTTTTGAGGCTTTTAACAACTCTAATTCATTTTTTAATACTATAAAGACATCAGAAATACTACATTCATTCTATAAACACTTCCTCATTAATATTTTCACACACTTGCATGGACCTACTATTTTTTATTGGATAAGTCACTTATATAAATGTTTGTGGACATGTATATAAAAGTCTATTACATCAGGACCAAATTTCTTCCAATTCATATTTTACTTGGTTCTTACTATTCACTGTGTTTCTCTGTAACTCCATTCTTTCTTCCTGTAAAGTATTTTTCCCTGCTTACCACTGTTAGACTGTTTTTATGTCCTTTTTTGAAACTGTTCTCCTGTTTTTAGGCTGGCCTAGTTTACTCATCAGCGTTCTTTTCTCACCCTTCCTGCCTTTATTCTGATGCTTGTAACTTCTTTAATTTTTTTAACCATAAAAACCTACAGTACAGACCATCTTTTTATTATAATGTTTAGATTTTAATCTTTTTAGCTTTACGCATATCTTATTATGCCTGAGTATACAAAGGAAGGTCTTATCATAATTTCTTGTGTATATAATTAGCCATTTTAGGAATCAGTATTTTACTATCTAGCACATTGTACTAGACTTCAGATGACGTCTTCATTCCAACTCAGATTGAAGGAGTTAAACTCTCTTCCTATAAAGCTTACAGAACAGTAAGCTTTGATCCCTAAAAGCGTAAGAACATCACAGAGACAATGCACATCTGGGTTCGGAGGTACTTAAAAAATGTCTCTGTACTACTTAAGTATATAATGGTGTTTACACTTTTATGATGCTTTTGGTTACACGGTTACTCATCATTCTAATGGGATCCAGCCTATCAGACGGATTTAAGATCGTTTGGCTATAGATACAGCCTATTGTGCCGGTTGGCGCACTAAAAACACCACCAGCATTAGTAATTTTGAAAGGAAAAAAGTTTTTCTAAGTAGCTAGTAACTCGCGCTCATTGCAAAAAATACTTCTTTGTAATTTAACTAGTATTAAATTACCTTCAATTTGAATATGCAATTCACAAGATATTTCTGCATTGCAATTCGGTTGATTTTGGAAGGAACATCTAGCTAAAACACTGGGAAAAACAGCTACCAAAACATCTGATTTAAGATCACAGTTCTTAAAAGAACAGTTATATAATAACAGCTATATTCTTTCTGTATGTGATGTATTAAACATTGTCATCCAGTGACTATTTTCTTCTTTTGTCTGACAACATCTGCAGTGCACATGCAAGCTCTTAACTTTAAAACAAAGTTACTCTTAAAATAAAGTTCTGGTTTAAATACAAACAGTGCTTTTGAAAAATAAAAAAATAAAATAAAGCAACTTAAATTGCTATGAAGATTAAAGTCTGGCTAGCCAGTTACCTTGATTACAATCAATAACATTGCAAAATTCCCTGACATTATTTTCATTGATCTCAGCTTGTTTCCTCTCGATGAAGGCTGATATCCGCCTGTCAATCTGCAGGTAATAAACATGATGGCATATATCTATTCATTCTTTACATTTAAAATTTAGAAAGGTCATTTTCTTTTTTTCTTTTTTTTTTAATTTAGGTAAATCACTTACTTCTGCTTTTCCAGCTTTTATTTGGACCACTTCCGGATCAAAATTAATATGAGCATCCTTCAGATCTCCCAAGTCATAACTTGCATATTTTTCTTCAGTTTGACAGTTACTGTCATAAACATCTACGCTTGTTTCACAGATTTGGCTTTCTGCTTTACCTGCAGGTTCAACATGGCCTATATTTTCCTCTTTAATCAATGACTGGAGTTTTTCTAAAAGAGGCTGAACAAAGAAAACAGTATGTTAGAGTTAAAAAAAAAAAGACAAGCCAAAAAATACCCAATCCAAAAACCAAAAAGCCCAGTACTATTACAATTTCTAAAACAGACCAACTGAAGTAATTTAGGAATTAAGACACCTGCCTCTGATGGAATACAGTAAAAAAATTTGAGGGGGGGGGAAAGCTGTAGTTCCAAATACTGATGATGCTGGCCTTTTTGACCTATGCCTCTTAAAGGTTTGTATAAGAAAACTCCCAAATTTCTGCAAAAATCGGCCTGCTACTCATCTGTTACTGGCTAAATCAAAGCTTCAATCGTTGGCATCCATGCCACTTAATTAACATGTCATTCAAATGCCTACTCAGAACAGTAAGGCTTAGTATTTTTCCTTCTTAACACGAAAGCCAATGCTTTCACACTGTAAAGCCTTTACTTTATCACGACAGCACTACATTCTCCACTTGAAGCTGCAGTTGTCCAAGTGAATGAAAGAGCACAGACATGAAATATATAGGCGTTATCCTGAACACATGCTTTTCCTGACACGGTTGATTATCTACTTAGATCATGAAATTAAATGAGAGAATGCACTGACATTTGTAGCAGAAAAAATAAACGCTTATTATTCTACTGCAATAACTCTTACACAAGTTGTAATAACAAAACCTCGGCATGTATACATGTCACAACCCCTTTTTCAATTTTTACCAGTTTAGTTTAATCTCAATTTCAGTGTTTATTTTCCCTCTAGAAATTATTTTTATTTTTTTAAAGACATTATTTTTACCAGTCACATTTCCTGAAACTGAATCAAATTCCTACTTGCAGTGCTCCTACAGTTGGATGTAAGTTATATTTGCTTTTATCTTGCATACTTTCTCTGTTTATCACACCAAAAATTTGGTGGATGTCCAGAAAACGTAAAGGATCTTTCTTTTACCTACAGACAAGCAAATACAGGAATTTCCTTTCTCCCCCTCTCAGTACTACACACTTGAAATAATTCATTGACTGTCTGAAACAAAAAAACTGGTATTGAAATCCTCACCTTTTACAGATAACTATCAAGGTCAAAACCCTGTTCAGTTAACAGGTGCTGCTCGCCCTGCTCACCCTCCCTGCCATGCAACTAAATTACACGTACTTTTGGCAGGGTTGGAAAGTTTCAAATAGTTAAAAGAAATGACAGTAATGGTGACTGGCTACTTGGCAAGATGAGACATTAATGTCAAAGAAATTACTCTTTAAAAAAAAAACTACGCTGAAAATATATTTAATTGCAGTAAGACACTCCAGGATGTGTCATGCTGGGATAATGCCACTTCTTGAACCACTGAAAGCACTCCATGAGCCTCAAAACTCACCCAACGCATGGAATCATTATCATAGCATGACACACACCTGCCGTGTCTTATTGCTTAATTATAACCCACCATAGATGGAAATGTATCACATTTACAATGCAAGTCTAGAAATCAATGAGGCTGCATTTATTCAGCCTGCTCACCTACAGTGGCTATTCCCACCGCTAATGTGAAAAATCCATAAGTGCGAGTACCTATGAAGCACAGTGAAATCCCAAACATATAACACTTTTGCATTCTTTTTTGTTGGACATAGCAATATAAGATCAAAACTACTGAAATATTACACAGAATCACAGAACGTTAGGGATTGGAAGGGACCTCAAAAGATCATCTAGTCCAATCCCCCTGCCGGAGCAGGAACACCTAGATGAGGTTGCACAGGAAGGCGTCCAGGCGGGTTTTGAATGTCTCCAGAGAAGGAGACTTCACAACCTCTCTGGGCAGCCTGTTCCAGTGCTCTGTCACCCTCACTGAGAAGAAGTTTCTTCTCAAATTTAAGTGGAACCTCCTGTGTTCCACCTTGTGCCCATTACCTCTTGTCCTATCATTGTTTGTCACCGAGAAGAGCCTGACTACATTCAGTTGTTGATCACTTTTGTCAAGTCAACTGTGTCCAACGAAATATTTACCTGCAAACATGAAATATGCTGCTGAAGTGCACTAAAGAGCAATGTTGGCTGAAGTGCTGATGTGCTTTGAAGCTTGTTCCAATCGATTACCACTTTCACGATATCATCTCCAAGGTTAAGCTTCAAGAGGGCAAAACAAACACAACAAAAAATTATGTCGTTATGTTGTATTAATGTCACAAAAGTATACAAGACTTCTACAGGACAACAATTATGCTCAATCTCATACAGACCCCATTCTTATATGAGGACATTGGAGAGGTTTGACATTAATTATAATTCAAGCAGCTGTCCTTTTCAAAGTAAGCTAGTATTTGTAGAGTATATTCAAAAACTAAAAGTTCCTTACTACCTTATCACACTTTCATTGCATTCATTTGATCTTTAACTTCAGTCAATTCTCAGTTCAATTAACTATTGTATGAAAACACACTGTTCATGTTAAATGCTCAAATATTTTAACAAATGACAGATTCACAAGTAGGAAGAAACATGCATCCAGGATGGCATTCTCCAGTAAGGTCATGCATTTTATCCTGAGATTTGCAATGCTACCTAAGCCTGTATAACCAAAGTCTTTATACTGCACCATGCCACATTCTTGAGATTTTTAACTTGCTGCTACTTCAAGAGGCTTTATAGTAAGAAAGAAGTGTTTAAAAAAAATTAAAATCTTTTAAAAATCTCAAGGTTAAACAAACTGTAGACTACACAGCACCACTATCAAACCCATTTTGAAATCAAACTATTTCCCTTTATATGCATTCAGACCAAAATAACAATTGCCTTAGTCTATTCTCTTTGCCAAGGAACTGCAATGTTTGACTCTCAAATCAATAAAGAGAAATACACAAAGTGAATTTGAAGTTTTATTTAAAGGAACTAGGTATCTTCTATAAGCTAAAAATAAACTTTCACTTTCAAATATAAAGCTGATTGTTAATTATCACTAATGAACTACACACTTTCACGCCCACCTTTGCTATTTTTCTTACACTAAAGCTCTTCTCAAGATCTTGAAGTAATGAGCACTTTCATTTCCCAAAGCCAAGTAGGTCGTTCTTCAACCAAACAACCGGTAAGTGATCCCCCAAATTCCAAATACAGCTAAACTCTTGTTTAAAAACAAGAGGACCTACAGGTACTCAGGTACTCTGTCTGACATAAAATTTCCAAGTCATATGCATATTGGTGCGTCTACATCTCACTTCTTCCATTAAAAAAAAGAAAGAAAAAAGAACCTCAGACAGATGATGAAAGTGACCTTTAACATATGGTCTAAAGATATATAACTTCTAATGACATCAAGTATTATGGACAAGCACACAGAATGCATACGCCTTTGTTTCCTGAATATACCACACAGTGTATGAGGAAATAATGAGAACACAAGAATGCCTCCATCACTCTGAAGGCAAAGCAGTGGATGCTAAGTTGCTCTACATTAGTTTTAAACCTCAGCGTTATCACAATCTTGTATGTAAAGAACTATAAGACAAAGAATAGCCATAGAAAAGGAGATAGTAGACATATACATAAATATATAGCAGCAGATACTAGATATATTTTAGATAATTTTCACAGAAATGGTTATTCCTTTTTAGTACTGAAACTACGTAAGATATAGGAAAAGTAATGTTTTCGGAAATACTAGTTTTGAATACCTTACAAAATCAAGAATGTATTTAGAATTTATTAAGAATAAAACTTTAAGAATTAAGCCACTGTGCATATGTGATCATCTGAAGCACCTACTTCTTCTCAAGAGTTTCTAGAGGAACATCTGCTATATGCTGCATTACAGTCCACTGATAGGGTCAAAAAGGTGAAGATTTAAGTCATCGTAATGAAACAAAATAAGAGTCCTACTACAATTTCCTAATAAGCCTCCTTTTTCAAAAAGAATCAGCTGATGTGTGCCTTCACATCATTGCATGTGACTCCTGTCCAGGTGGTTCAACTTACAAAAACAGTAGAGCTTCTGACTTGGAATAATTTAGAGGCCAGTGATATTTTAAACTCACACACACTGTTTTCAAATATAAGTAAAGACAAAACCCATCCTGCATCCAAACATGTTTCAGGTACAATACAATTAGTTTCCTCAGTTTCACATCCTTCTACCTGTAAGAACTGTGACAAGCAGGTTTATAAATTCTATGGCTTAGTAATTTCAAAGCCTTTGTATATTTACAAGTTGACAGCCTACTCTGAAGCAACTTGCAGGTTTGTAAGTCATTTCAGCCCTTTGAAATTGTTTTATTAAAGACACTGACTGTCACCTGGGGTTTAAAGAACCTTTCACGATCAGTCATATTGCTTTTAAGAGCTACTATTCCCAGATGTCTTCCCAGTCAATGTGTTGCAAGTGATCAGTAAAAAAATTCTTGTGCCGGAAATATCTGTTTACAGTCCAACCTGCTAGCATAAGTCCAACTTAAACTACTACGACAGAACACAAAGTGTGACAGCTAATGATCTGGCACATGTTCACTCATCTCTATAAATGGGAAATGTGGAATTTGTAGCTTCAGTCAAAAATGCAAGATCGATTGCTAGAGTCAGTAAGCTGGTAAAACACCACAGTTAAACCTACCAGAACTCAAGTGCTGGCAGACAAGAGCGTAACTCAACAACTGGAAACAATCATGAGTGAGCAATTAAAAGACCCTTCTCAGCTAAGATGGAGCAACCAGACTTCTACTCATAGTTCAGTGCAGTGCGCAGTAAAATGGGTTTGTTGTCATGGAAAGAATACACTCCAAACCCCAACGAAGATGATTTTACTCTGCACTGTAACCACTATAACTCTACTGAGGGAACGTGGCAACTCTAAATTGGTCTCTTGCAATTGTCTGTGCACACCCAAATATTGTTAAAAAAATCACTAAGCTCTCTCCAGTGACAAGCCAGATATAGAGCAAAGTTTGGAGAACAAGTAAGCTACTGAAGGAGAGAGAGAGACCAGAGTATTTAATGCAGTTTTGAAAACAATTAATTAAATTAGTGATGAGTACCGTAGTTGAAGAGCTTTGAAAACTTTTCCTTTATTCTTATTCTTTATTCTTATTTGTGTTTTTCATAAACACAAGAATTCAACTCATGTTAACACTGTAAGAACAACAGTATGAATGACAGTGTTGCATCGAGATGAAATGACAGTCACTAGTTCTTCACTGATTATGTTTAGAATTTGCACCAGAAAGAATTATGGGACATCTCCTCCTCAACACATAGACAGTTTTCCTGTCTTGGTAATCCTATGAATTTCCAGAATCTTGAAAATCCTGTGATAGGATCACCAAGTTGTTTAGCACTGCACTCCTGTTCAAAAGATAGGGCAGTTTTTAATCGCTTTAGAGACAGGAAAACTGAGACTCTTACTAGTCAGTACCTGGAATTTTCAGGCACTTAATTTTGAATTACCTTCTTTTGAAAACAGAAATAATTACTAAAAGACTTTGAGATGCGAAGCAAATATAACAATTCTATTCAGTTGAGAGGTGAAATGCAATAAAAAATAATTTCAGATCTGCTAGCAGCTGCTACTAAACTGCCTCTGTGTCTAACAGAATCTATTTCTGAGTACATTTGTAACAGAAACATATATTAAGTTATATTATCTCCTGCAGGTATCACTCATCATCTGGCCCCAAACCTTCAAACTGCTTCTTCAGAAGCAAGAATGTGCTTCTATTGCCTTCACAGAACTACATGTATGCTTCCACAGTAGAAAAGGAATTAATCTGTAAATTATTTATGGTAATAATTAAGTTGTTACTAAAACCTTCTCCTGACAAGGGCCTCCCACCACTACTGTAACATCTGTTAAATAATTCATAGCCATTACTAAACCTAAAGTAAGTGTTTCAACTTAAGCACCACAGAGCAAAGCTGCTTTAAAAATTCTGACCCACTGAGATGCACTGTGTGTTTCATAGGATGTTATTACCAAGGCAAGGCTAACTTCAGGTTTCTGATCATTTATTTTGATTTAATGCACAGTAAGCTTTCAGTAGCTTTTCAATTCATAATCATTAATTGTTAAGATACAGCAATTAGGCAGACTGCAGCTTCTCATGGAAGAGAGCATCCATCAAACTACAAAGCAGCATGAGACGCCCCATCACCAAACGACAAAGGCCGCAGCTACGAGACGCAGCACAGGCCACACACCCTGGGGCTGCCCACGCCAGGAGGGATGCAGCCGGCACCGCCTTCCTCCAGCCCTGACGGGGGCTTCACTGCTCCCGTCGGCAGGCGTGACAACCTCCAGAAGCGAGGCCGCTCCCTTGTTTGCGACAAGCTGCTTCCCTCTCCGGCACCGTACTTTATCCAGAGCCCTGAAAGGGCCCCGCAGGCCGGGAAGAAACAGAAACACGCCCTGTCCGTACCCCGATGCGGGGCGGGGCGAGGCGAGCCGGGCGCGGTGCAGGGCCCGCGGCACCCGGGCCAGCCCTGCTCCCGGCCTCCCCCTCCGCCCGC
>NW_010208842.1:0-1217 GCF_000695765.1 Mesitornis unicolor | reverse complement strand
CTCCTCACATTCTGGGATTCTGTGAAAAACAGAAAGCGTGGCCAACACGGTGCCCAGCACCATCAGGGCGCTCATTCTGACAGCTCCTTCAGCGCTCAGACTTTACAAGTTGTCCCAATCTGCCACGGAAATGAGATAAATGAGATTTAAAAAAGCACTTTTCCCATAGATTTCCCACAGCAAAGTCATTCAGAAGAGTTTTGCAGAGATTATTTGAGATAAGGCTGGGGTCGCTGTTGTGTCCCCCTGGACCGCCCAGAGCAGCCCGACCCCAGCAGTGATTTTGCAGAAGTGGGACTTGCAGGACTCGAGAATCATCCGCAACGCAAACGCACCTCCAAAACCCAAAGTTTAAGCGGAATAAAACGGCGCTTTCCATCCCAAACCAGCATTGACACAGAATTCCCTGAGGCTATGACAAAACCCATCACAGATCCCACATTTTCCGAGCTATAACCAAGGCTTCACCCCAATCCTGCAGCCTCCAGGATGGGCACAACCCTCAGCGGCTCCTTCATCGGCAGCGCGAGGGAGGCGAGAAGTTGCAGCGCGAGTAGGCAGGGAAACACCTTCCCGGTGAATTAAAACTTCAGCGTTAATTGTGGGATGACTCAACCCACCCCACAACAAACTCCTCTGCCCGTCAGCTCCTCGACGACTCCGGCACCTCCTGCCCGCTGCTGCTTTCTCTCAAAGCCATCACGCTTCCTCCCCTGGCCCAAATCCGGAGGATTTACCAAGGTTCTAGATCGTACCTTTGAGATAATCTTCAAAAAGAAAGGGTTTTGGAGCAGAGGGTGGTCCATAAACCTGCACCAACCTCACACAGAGCACGGCCTCCCAGTGCTGGGACGACCACTGAAACGTGGTGGAGGGGGGGGCTGGAGTGTCTCCTTTCCTCCCCAAACACGAGATTTTATTGAATCCCTTTGCCTGGTGATGGTCCCAAAGGGCATGGAGGCTCCATTTCCCACCCTGTTTTGGGGCTGAGGGGACAAGGTGTCACCCCGGCACCCACCCTGGGCTGGAGGTGCTCAGCACCCCCCATGGGCTCCTCATCCAGGGCTGGGGAGAGGCTCAACACCCCCTGACACCTCAGCGAGGGGGCTGGGGTGGGGGTGTCTTGGTATCGCCCTTCTCCAAAGCCAAACGCCATGGGAAGGGGGGACCCTCAGCTCCCCCCTTGTCCCCCACCAAGGGGGCCCTCAGCTTCCCCC
>NW_010208841.1:24168-44318 GCF_000695765.1 Mesitornis unicolor | reverse complement strand
ATGAGGGTCAGCTCTGCATATTGGGCCCTCTAATATATATCTTTGCATAATTTTCTGCTCAATGGCCTACCTTCAGCATGATTGAATAGCAAGACAATAAACTTCCTTTTAGCCAATGATCAGTATTATTTTCTAAGGGCTAGAATATTTGATTCAATTTCCCTCAAACTGAGGAAGCAATCAAACTCAGCTCTTCTTTTTGGGGGCAAATGTTCTAAATACTAGGCAACAGAAAACACCATCCAGCAAGTATTTGCAGTAAACCTGTTAGACCTTTCTTCAGAAGTCAGTCTAGATACCTAGTATATGAAGCCCACAGCTTCAGCGGAGAGATAAGGCCAAAAGTGTTCAGCCCAAAAAAACCTGTCAGGGTTACTGGGCATGCAGAGATAGACATTCAGGCAACTGAGCAAAAACGTTAGGTGCTGAGTTTTTGACTCATTGTTTTGTCAGATCACTTTCTTTTGATTCAAGCATTCAAATTCACAATTCAAAACCCATTTTGGGAGTTGGACAAGATGACCTCTAAAGGTCCGTTCCAAACCAACACATTCTATGACTCTATGAAATTCCACCTAAAATTAAAGGTGGCAATATAAATCCCTCTCTGAATCTGAGCCTCACCTCTTTCTCTCAAATATGCCTAACAATCGGAGATACGCAGTTCAGCATTGATAATTAAACACAGCAGACCATGCAGGTCCAGAGGAGCCCTAGCAATTCACTGTTTTTAAGGATCAGACACAAACAGTCATAAGTTTTTTTTCTGGATTTACCAGTGTAATGGGTAATGGACTGGAAGAGAGGCTGTGCTCAACTCTTTCCTGCCCACACATCACAAGGAAAGCTTGCTGTGCGCAGAAGCAAGAAGACCCATGCCCTGAGGGTCCTGCCAACCAGGCCACAGCTCCCAGGACTATCCTTACCAGTGCCCCTTGGGTCATTATCTGATTGGATTTTTTTCATATTTAAAATCAGGACTGTTTGCCTTCCCATTAACTCGTCCTTTGTGGGTTTCCAGACTCTGGGTCACCTGAAATTCTCATACCAGGTTCCTGAGAAGATCAGGGTTTGTTAAAGTGAATTACTAGGCCATACTCCCTGACCTTTGTCAGCAGCAGATCAGATGGTCCTAAACTTCATGGCAGGATAAACTGTTAGTAATGATTACTAAATACGGTCCACTATCCAGTGCAATACAAAATCTCTTAAAATCTGCACAGAAACTGCTGGTCTACGTACCTTTTCACAGGGGAAGGTGCAATAATTTTGGTAGTTCCTTCATTTTCCCGATTCAGTGTAATCTGGCTCATGTTTTTAGATCCTAAAAAAAAAGACAAACAGAACAGTCCTGTAGCATATACGCTTGCATATATTTGGCATAATTACCTACTGAACACAGCATAGCATAAGAAAGAAAATTATATACGAGACATCTGGTGCATGCTCTACTTGCTAAGGGTGCATAAGAATCATGCTTTTGTTTCTTATCCTTATTTCTAGTTATATCACATCACAAGGAAGTTTCACATGGGGCACATTCATCACTATTCCACATGAGACAGAGGAGTTTGAAGCTGTTGTTCTCACAGGGATAGTATGCCATTGCCACCAGAAGGGAATTCCCTGCTCAGTTACCAATGAGAAGAAAGGTGTAAGGAGAATACATTGTATGAAAAAGCTTGGGAATCTGCAACATAATAACTAAACAATTGTTAGATTAGATAGTAAAGGAAGACTAATATGGGGGGTTTTTTTCTAAGAAACCATTTCAGATAGATGCAGCAACACAATGCAACACAACACTAATATATCCTAAGTTATGACCAGGAAAATAATAACTGTAAATCAATGGATCAGAAAACAAATAACGTAAATAGAGAGATACAATCAAGAGTCATACTCTAACAAAGACAGCTAAGGATCAGTTTCAGTGAGTAAGAAACTTTAATCCAAAATTTGAAAGTTATTTGCCTTGTTTCCAATTTGTGCCCAAGACTCTTTCCAATTTGATCCTGCACTTTTGTACTGTTGACATTTAAGTCCCTACCTGAGTCATGAAAAGGAATCTGAAGAAGCAGGAGGAACGTGCACTTTCTGCTCTTTTTGAGCCCTCATATAGCAGGCTTCAATGAAACAGATTTGTGTATTCATTATTTAGGAGCACTGAGGGCCAAGAGTATCTGGAATGTCAAAGTGGCATGATAAGATTATGCTCTACAGATGTATACAGCTCAGTATCATGAACAAAAAAAACCCAGTTCTGTTCAGCGTGGCATGTAGTAATATATTAATCATCAAGACAGGTTTGTTCCTACTGCTGCTGTAAGTTTAGTTTCCTTGCTGTGGTATTAATATTAATCTGTACATTTTCTTCAGTTCACACACTGTCTTTCCATCTAATTGGAAATTTCAGTCATTTCTTACAAAACTGTTACCAACTCCAGAAGCAGACGTTAAGTAAAACAACAAAGCAACATGACTTATGATGTACATCATCTCTGGACATGATACTAAGCACGTTCACTGAAGATAATGAAACAGATTGAAGCCTATAAGACTGCTAACAAGGAAATACTAAGTCCTCTGGGCACAAGCAATAGCATCATAGTATTGTTAATACAGTGGTACAAACCCAAAGCCTTTTTGTTTGGCTAAAACTAAAATGCAGTCTCTTAAATTAAGCTATGGTGAGATTAAGCTTTCTCCATAATTTCAGAGAAAGAATTTTTGCACAGTCTCCCTCAACTTTCTATACCACTCCTTTGACACACAAAGTCAAAGACTGTCCTCTACTTCAAAACGGATACTTGAGATATCCTAAGACATCTTGTGTGGTCATCAGTCGCTTCTCCTACAGGTTAAATCTGCTAGTCTTCTGCAGATGTCTCACATCCTGAAGAAGGTTTCAAGTGGCATTAGTTGCTTTTGCTTACATGACTCAGCCAAGCCCTTTACATGTTTGACCTTACCACTTTTAATGATGCACTTTACTCCTTTTCTTACTTAGTTTTTCAGATTAATCCCTGTCGGAGGGAGGGGAGCAGTCTGTGTCCTGTCTTGTACAATATCTGCTTCTTCAAGGCACTTTTTGTTGATCTTGCAAACATATGCAATAGGATGAATTTGGAACATTCTGAAGAAGGAAATGCAGAATGGGCACAGATTCACAGATAAAAGGGAACGTAAATTTGGCATTCTGAATGAATCCGCTATTTTATACAGTAAGAGACAATCAACTCTCCAGACTCTCTGAAGCACTACACACCTGCCCATACAGTTATTTTCTGTTTTCAAGAATGAAACAATAGCTACACTGCCACTATGACCTGCTTGGTAAAAAGATAGAATTACTAAACAAAAACCTTTCTTGAATTAATGTGGATAAGAAAATGATCAGAAAAAGAATCCCTAATCTTCTGTGAGCTCACAGAAGACTGCTACAAAAATTCTTCCTCTGACCTCTAAAAAGAGAAGGATGCCTATAGCCAAGAATCACAAATAAATAAAGATGACAGCACTTAAGGACAGGAAGCAGAAAAGGCCATGGGAAGGTTTCTGTTTACCTCATAATTTCAGTCAAAGAGACTGAAAAAATCAACAAGCACAACAAGCAATATAGACTAACTTTCCCTGTCTATGCTAAAGCAAATATTATTTTCAACTAAGGGCTGAGTTCCTGCTAACAAGTTTACCCCTGAATAGTCACATCATTTTCTACATAACTGAACTGAGGACTAATAAGGTGGGAAATGCTGTTCATCTTGAACTACCAGGATAAGAATGAGACAGCCCAGCTGAACAGAAGTCTAAGTCACCAGGTGCAAGAGTGAACAGCTGCTTGTTCTTAGGCACCCATTGATAACTGCAGACACAACAAAAAGATATCATAATCAGAAAGCAAAGCATTCTTTCTCTTCTTACACTTTATAAAATTAAATTTAAAAAAAAATAATCTGTTGTAAACAGTTTGTATTTTCCAAGGCAAATACTTTAATTACACTACACTTCAAGACTCAATGCGGCTATAAGGCAGAACACACCAGCTTTGTTTCTGAGTCAAAAGACAGCATTCAGAATAAACATGGGAGTTTTCCAGATATATATATACCTACTCTCTTTTTAAATTTAGGAATCTTGTAAGTTTATAATGCCATACCAACTCCTAATAAAGAGAAATTTTACTTACATTTTAAAGCCCAGACAAGTTTTTTCTCAAACTGCTAAGACACATACATACATACTTAACTCCACGCATGAGTTTGGCTGAAATGTGTGTGACTGCTGTCATAGATAAAGCTAAGCATACACATGTAATCACGTGTAGAACTGGAGCTTGACAATAGAAGAGCTTTTTGCCTGTATAACTAAATTCCAGGAAGCATCCATTATTCTCGGCATGACTCCTGCAATCCATGCTTAATATTATACATTTCCTCTAACACCTGTAAAAACGTCCAGCTTCCCCTGACATCTTCAGCACACAGAATAGATTTCCAGCTTACATATCTGAAGCAAGTTAAAATTGCAGAGGACATGGCACTAACTTCTGTTCCACTTAATATAAAAATAAAGGGATACTGCCCTTGAACTGGGAAGAGGATGTACAAGAGAGACACCTTGGGTCAAGCAGCTGGAACAGTGGGCTACCAACCAAGACACACTGGTATAAAATTCTTCAGAGACAGGACTCCTGAAAAAAACCCACATCCTCACTGTTTTCAAGCCTCCCTTTCATACATTAGAACTGCAAACATGAGGTTTTATCATGTTAGATCCACACCATCTCTTTTACTTTATGCACAAAGCTGGAGTTTTTAGATTCAGTTAAGGTTATGTATAAATACTGGCCTATGGCAAAAGACAGAATTAACTCTGATACAACCTTGAGGACACTGTAGCAGTTATGAGTTGCTGCTTGAAAATGAAATGCACTAAAGACCAAAGAAGACATCTCACCACAGGCCCAGCAGAGAAGGACTTACCAGTCTGTTGTGTTCTTTTGGGATATGTCTTGCTGCGACTTCTTTCAATGCACTGGTCATGCCGTGGGAGCTGCACAGAAGGGTCTCTTGTCATTTGCAAAGATGTCCTGCCACTTGAAAAAACAACAAAATCATGGGATAAACACTTGAAAAAAATATGACAGAAATAGAGGATCTTTAGATTGAACAAAATTCATGGCGTTTGGGCAGCATGTTTTGTTAGCTATTCACTTTCCATTCCAGCTTTGATTCTCTTGCAGAGTAGCACTACACAGATTTTTGTTTTAAAGCAGCTATTCACAGAATCATCAACAGATTGTGCCAATCTCTTCTATATTGGGTATTTTCAGAAGTAGCTAAACAACTAAAACAAAATGCTGGTTCAATTGCTTAGAAGTAAACAGATATCATACTACCAAGTGCCAAGCAACTATAGATATGTATTGCATATGTAGATTTTCTGAGTTATGCAAATAGACTTCACTGAAATTATTGTGTTTTCACCAATAGCCCCACTGGCGTAGCCAGCACTGCAGAAATGTTTTCTTCTCAAAATTTTTAAAAGAATTAAAGGACAATAAACCTCCAAATTTTAACATCACATCACAGTAATGCTAACTATTGATATTCAGTTTAATTTTTCTTGCTCTCAAGTTAGCCAGAAAACACTTCTGCTCAACTTTTAAGTTTGATAGCCATGCAAGTCTTGCAAATTCCAGAGGCAGTTTTAACAAAACATGTGGGGATAAGACCTTCACTCATATTAATAGCTCTATATATTGCATCAGATCTTAAGACAAGGAAATTGGTTTCCTGAAAATGGTCTACCACCTAATGAGAAGAACCTATAAGAATTAAAAACAAAAAAGGAAAAACAAGCCAAGACATAATATTATGATCCCTTTACATCCACAGTTGAATGGTGGGATTCTGGTTTCTGTATTGAGCTAATGATGTATACAGGCACACAACACTGTCATTGCTTTTGGTGCTACATCAGGGACCAAAAGCAAAGAGGGAAGACAATCAAAGCTGATGGACAAGCAAAGAGAAGATTCTCAAAGCACATGAAAATGCTCTTACTGCTGCTCTGAATTCCAAGATGAGAGTTAATATGTCAAACACCAATTGATTATCATGATACATCATTAGCTCTGTATAATCAATACGATGCAACTAGATGTCACAACCCATATTTACTAGAATATCCACTTAAAGCTGCTCAGCCAGTGTGACAGACCTGGATTTAAACAGTGGTTGCTAATTGCCAAATCATGTGCCTTGACTCACTAGACAAAGACTCTGTTTTTAAGTCTGTTGAAACGACTAAGTTTCAATGAAACTCAGTAAAAACTATTGGGTTTCTGGCATCTTACAATTTTAACTACAACCTATATTCCTGCTAGTTGTTTGTGGCACACCAGCTAGAGGATCTTAAATCCATTCCCTCTACCACATCTTCCTCTGTATCACAGTATTAACTGCCCTTTATATCACACTGTCTGCTTGGTTAACTCAGGCTATAATTGAGACTAAGTGCTCCCTACACACCCTCAGTGTGAAGTTTACTGCATCATCCAAGGCTTGCAGCCTTGAATCCTTATCCAATGTTGCCAGCTATTCCAGTTAGAAAAGATTATCCATCTTGCCTCAGATCTGCCCTCATTTTTATTCTTAAATCAACAACACTGCACCAGCTGTACTGCTACAGGATTAGACATAACCATTCTGATCCAGAGTCCTTGTCATAGCTCAGCTGCAGCTGTAAAGATGGCCATTGCAGTTATGGAATTTACTTACTTTGTACAAACCCTTAGCTCATTCCTAGAAGAAAGGCAGCGGCTAACGTGCCTCCTCATTTTGGTATTCCTCAGTTGTCAGGAAAAGCCCTTCAGGACATGAACATAATTTCAGGACTTAAAAGGAGGCTTTGACTTAAAGCGTTGCCAAGACTGCTCACACTTCCACAACGGGCTACGGCAGGCCTTAGCCAACTGGGGATCTAGAGAATGAGAAGTAACTCACAATTGTCTCAAAACTATCAGACTTCCACAGGGAGTCTGTTAAAATGGCCCTGATTCATGCTTTGTCAGCAGTCAGTCTGAGTGGGGTTTTTCTTTCATTGGAAGAAAAGAGGAGAAAAGAAGGAATGAGAAAGGAATTAACTGATGTTTAAACAATGAAATAAATTCACCTGTACCGATGTTTATAACCTATGGATCCAAACTTGCTGAATTTTCTTGGCAGAGAGTTTGATTCATTCTCCGGTACTCTATGTAGTTCCAAAAATAAAACAACAGAGTAATTATATAGATAGGTCTCAATTACAGTCCTCTTCCCAAGAAAAGAAAATAAAATGAAAGAGAACTACACACTTTTGGTTCCAAAAAAATAATTTTCTGCTAGTTCCTCTTCGTCCCCACCTCCAGGCAGACTCTTATGGGGTTGACAGCTCCACAAAGTCACACATTTATGCCCTCCTCTTTGGACTGCACACTTCTTTATTTCAGGGTCTACTGTTAACTGTTGGTGACAGCAGCTTTTTGCTTAATAATTCACAGGAGCAGGCAAAAATATGCCACTGAGACTGCAATGAGACTGCAGGAGGGATTCTGAGCTTATTCATTTACAGCACTGCTAAAGCCAATCCCAAGCATCCCATTGACCAGTTCCTAGCTGGACACTCATGCACATTTCTGTTAGCGTTTTTGCATAGTAAAGAAAGTGTTTTGAGATCTGTAATACTGGAAACATTTCATACACTTCAATAAGAAAAACAAAAAGAAAAAAACAAACCAAAACAAACCCAAAATTTCTATCTATTGTAGGAAACAGTAACATCTAAAATCCAAAGCCATATCTCAGGTTAATTCTGCTACAGAAAACTTGACGGTTAAATACATAAAAATATATATGGCAGGTTAAATCCTGCCATATACAGTTGTGGATACTTCTGTTAAAGCCTACTTTATGGAACCTGAGATACAGTTTCAAAAAGAATTGTAAGGCAAAAGAAGCTAATAAAATACACAATTTTAAAATTAATGTTTCACATCATTGTAAGAAAAGGGAAGGTAGTAGCTTTCAAGAGCATTTTATAATCAAGAGGAAAAATTTGTTTCCAGGCAGTAAGTATTGTTACTCAATATAATATCCCACCTTTTGGCAACAAAAGAAAACTTCTGCATCACTCACCTAAAAAATGTATGATGTTCTACACAGCATTTCCAGAGATTTTTGCATGTAATCTTGTTACGTGCTTCAAAAAAGAAGGAAGTTTCATTGCACTGAAAACAAAACAAAGCAATGAAATATGCTTTGAGGGTTTCTGCCAGTGAAGTCAATCTCCATTAACCGAACACAAGAACATATCAATGCAGACAAGAATAGACGCAAGTCTAAAGAAAGGCAGGTTCTATAATTCATTTAAAAGAGGTTTTCTCTTTGTTTTCTCATTGCCTGAAAACAGTTATTTAAAGAATCAATTCCTTACATACAGAAAAACAGAAAAGAAAGGATATAAATGAAACACTTCTGTTCTTCATTCTTGTTTGTAGATGTCAGCTTTTTTCCTAATTAAAAAGCACAAGATTTTTTCAAATAGTATGTTTCTCATATTTTCTGAAATGCACTTTGGATGTCAAGCAAAAATACATTCCCAAGGCTCTGCTTAACAGTGTACAAAAATGCATGAATATATGAAGGAAACAACAGAAGATTTGTGCTAAACTAAAATGAAGCGACAACACAGAGAGAAAATGCACAAAACATACACGTAGAGAAGAATCAAGGCAAAACTGGAAATAAAAAAGATGGAGGAAAAAAAGACTTTTTTAAAAAAAGCTAATTTCAGAATAATTCAAAATACTAGGCAAACGGTCAAAGGTGAAAGCCAAAAAAGTCCACTTTAAAATCTCTTAAGGAAGACAACAAAAAGGAATACTCAAAGCTTAAAACCTATTCAATGGAAATTGGCAGTCAATACAGCAGACATGAGAAAAAGGCGGGGAGAGATGAAAGAGAATTCAGACATATACAGACTACATAATACTTCCAACAGACAACAAGCAGCAACAGGCATATCACACTGCTTGTTTCCAACAAGGTAAACATTCAAATATGTTCATGTAAAAAACACTTCCATATATCTCTCAGCAAATTTAGGTGCTCGGTGTTGTTTCTGTGATTTGCACAAAGAATGAGTAGCCCCACCGACTTCAGTGTGAATCCTCAGTGTGGTACAATACCTTCTGTAAAAAAATGAGGCCTAAAATAATTTTCCTCATATGTGAATGATAAAGCTGTTATGATTGATACCAATTTCAGCAGGTGATTTTAGGAAGTGGATTCCCTTGCATTAGTTATACTTCTGCAGTGCCATGCATACATAGACTAAGAGTTTTGGCAAGTTTCTCCATTCTTCATTTAACAAGGTCTGGTGACCTGCAAGTACCCTGCAAACTGTGAACTAATTCAGTATGTTCACTAGAATTCAAAATTTCACCTCTAACAAAAACCAATTATATCTCTATCAACAGCTGTCAGGCAGCCTCAAAAAAATCACAAATCACCTGCTCAAGCAGCCTTTCCTCCATGTTGAAATAAATACCAGTAAAAATTACAAACTTTACACCCGTGGTTAGAACAACTGAGATTTTATTTCCTGACGAAAAAAAATCGATTGGAGACATACACATGGGCTTATTTTCTCCCATGGATTATTTTAATTAATTTAATGGCTGGCTGGAACTGTCCCATAGAATATCCAAGGAATACACTTGAGACGCTGGCACAGGATGCCCAGGGAGGTTGTGGATGCCCCCTCCATGGAAGTGTTCAAGGCCAGCTTGGACAGGACTTTGGGCAACCTGGTCTGGTGGGAGGTGTCCCTGCCCATGGCAGAGGGGGTGGACTGGATGATCCTTAAGGTCCCTTCCAACCCAAACCATTCTGTGATTCTATGAATGAAAATCATCCTCTAGTCTTCTCTCAAAAGCAAATCTTATTCTGTCGCACATCACAGCAAGCAAGAGGAGAGAGTAAGACATACGGCCACTGAGAATGCTAAGAACTAGGATTTATCTGAGATTGCTATGCATAGCATAAAATGATTATATAGTAGAATAGGCCCTTAAATATATTCCTACAGTTCCTTAAAATACAATTTCAGGCTCTATAGGAATCTTAATCTCTGTGCAGGTTTCACAAGCAGTTTAACTTGGAGCAAAAATAAGCTCAATTAATAAAAAGTAAAACCAGAAACTTAAAAACTGAAGCTCTTCTAAAACAGAAAAGAAAAATCTAGCTAACTGTGGAAAAAAATTTAAAAATGCTTCCTGGAGAATCTTAAAGACAGCTAAGTAGAAAAATCTATTTATACTGCAATTTCCAAGAGTTGCCATATTGCTCTTGCTCCTCTTGAAATCAGAAACAAGAGTCTACCCACTGAAAAATCACACAGCATTTTTACATTTTTAAAGTTTTAAAGAAGATATGTCAAGGAGTACTTTTCATTTTCTTATTTTATACATAACAGAAATAAAGCTTCAGATTTTATGATTTAATTTACAATTACAATTTCTAGATCAGACTGTCATCTGACATTATTTCATATAAACACACACAAATAAGTCACCAGTACACTTTTAAAGAATAATATCAGCTCAGGACTGTGGTATTGCAAACTTGATGCAGTATGATGACTCAATTGAACTTCTGTTAGGAAGGATATGCAGGATCTTGCTCCTTCTTTGTCCACTTCTAAATTTTACTTTTAGGCTAAGAATCTTCTAGTGCACTTAAATTTATTTTATTACATAATTTTGGAGGAGAGAGTTTGTGGGTTAGGATGGGATGGGCAGAGAGAAGCCAGGGGTGTTTTGTTTTGTTTTTTAAAATGGATTTCTAAATTAAGGCATTTCTGCCATATCATATTATTAGCCCAGTACAGGCTAATTCAGGAATTCAGGAAAATATTCCCATCAGGGAAAAGGTTCTGCTTGTCCATTTTTTTCTTTTTTTGAGTTAAAGTTCCAGAATTTTCCCATATACAGAACAAAAGCTACTCAAAAGAAGAAAATCAGTAAGTGACTAAAAGAGGGACAGTACACCTATGTTGCTATATGACTGAAAGATGTCACCAGCAAACATTACTGATTTCATCATTTGAAGGCATTATTTTCTAAGGTGGAATAAAGTTCATCTCAGTTAGTAAGAAAAAAATAATTGATTCTTAATTACACGCTGAACCATCTATACTTCATATGCAGCAATCAAAGGCACTGAGGAACCAACAGCATAGTCCCATAGATCAAATTTATCAAGTAGTTACAGAATTCCGATCTGGAAAACTAAATGACTGCCTAAAAAAAATCGAGGGACAGACCAACATGCTTTCTGATAACACACAGAGGTTTGTTTATTTGAATTTGAAGGAAAAGCACATCTGAAAACTATTGCCTCAGAATGGATTCTTGTAATAGGTCAAACAGCACAATTACATTTTACTGAAGAAAGAGAAAGCAAGCCTAAAAAATTCATCTACAAGATCTTTCACCAATACACAGGAGATAAGTTAAAGTTCTTTTACTGTTTTCCACCTTTTCTGTGAAGGATTCAGTCACTTACTGCAACTAAGTCCAATATGACACTGCACACAGCTTAACTAGGTCTGGGGCTTCCTCCATTTGCTTTTTACCAACATTTTAAGGCTTGCAAGAGTACTGTGATTACTCTCACAATTTATAAATTAATATATAAAAATTAAGCAGTACTGAAGGCAGCAATACCTTTCAGGTTTAATCTTGCTCCCCTAAGGGAATAAATCGATTTGTATAGGTAAAGCAAGGATGACCTTAACCTCTTAACACCATGAACTTTTGTTTACAATAAAAGGCAACATGTTTAGTGTCTTGAACAACTGCATTTTTTACAGGTATTTAGAGTTAGCTGGGTTTTGTTGTTATGATTATTCCCATACATCCAAACTAAAAGAAACAAAGACCTATTGTACTTATACTAATGATTTGTAGGAAATGACAGTTCCAAACTCATTCAGTGCTTTTTGGTGCCTCACAAGCTACTCCCTGCTACTTATCCTGTTGCTTTCAGAGTGCCCAGTGTACTAAAGGTGAGGCACAGTAAACTGTGATGGCACACCGCTTCCAGAGCAGTCCTGGTCTTCTGCACACTCTGAAGAACTCCCCTCTCCTTTGAGCCAGCTTTGGTGTTCATTCCTTCAGGAAGCCTGTTGTGCTCACCAGAAAAAGAAAGCCACTTATTTTTGTGCAGTGATTTTTGAACACACTTGTGGCTTGCACCAGTGAGGGAGGGGGTAGGACTTCATGAGCAGAGGCTGCAAAAGGACAGGAATATCCCTTGCACCAGTATCTAGTTGTTGAGCTCTTTGACTACCTTTTCCTAACCTTGAGAAAGGTAAGGCACTAAAAAACATAAAATATTCCTCTCCTTCTAAATGCTTTAAAAGCTTGTTCTGCAGTCTCCAAAACATGCTAAAGCTCATACTACCATAGCCTCACCACCATTTTTACCAATGGGAGGAGAAACAGACTAGCACAGGGGATGCAGACAGCTTGATTATACTATGAGCTTATAAACAGACAGGCCACATGTAGCTAACCACAGCCCCTACCTGTTTTATGCTGCCTCTCAAATCAGCCAGAAGAGTGACCTGGCAGGCCTTTGAGATGTCCACTAGAAGGCTGGTAATTGGTACAGTGTTCCACCATAATCCACCTACACTTCACTGAAAGACTGAAAACGTGTTACTAATGCCTTCAAAAGAGGCAAGTCAGAGGGGTCACTGCTCTACCTACTCACAAAATGCGTCTGGAACTGCTAGAGCTGACATAGAAGTTCAGCAGTGCCCATACTGCTGTTTGCAAACAGCTCCTGGCTTGCTCTGCCACACCAGCATGATTACACAGCTGCTTTGCGCCAGTTAGCTCAGTGCCCAGGCAAAGCAAGCTCGAGTCTGCCTGCAAGAGAGAACATACATTTAAAATGACAGTTCTTCCCTCTGTAAGCCAGAAGATCCCTTGCTTGTGAAGTCTGTGGATTACTCCAGAGGTAAGAGAGCCACTGTCAGTAGACTTACACCTGCTCCCTGGAGCGCTGCACCCATCCACAAATCAAAAACATTTTGAAAACCTATGATTCAGAGCAGGCTTTAGCTGCTATAATTTATGACAAGACATAGGTTGGCTCCCACCAATTCAGGCTCAGAAAATGCAGAACCCAAACCGAAAACCACAATAGGAACCCTGCCAGCACACAGACCAGTCTTCTAGTCAAACTGAACTTCAGTATAGCATGAGGAGGGACCTAATCTCATTGCACATTGCATGAACAAGTAAAACACAGGCATGTGCATGCAACAGAAATACTAACACTAGCTCTGAAGCTACTTCTTCCCAACATTACTCTTTACCTGGAGAGGCACATACCTGGATACTATCAATTGTTAACCAATAGGAAATACTCTAAATTTGAATGTTTATATAATGCATACCATTCATAGTTTATGTAACAGATAATGTATTATTACTGGTTACACGAGGTCAATCTTTAAGAACATTATACAAGTCAGGGATTAAAATTTATAATGCAGTGCCAGTTTGCATAAAGCACGTCAAGATTGAAACAACTGTATCTCAGCCAATTTTAAAAAGACTAAAGAATTTACAAAAGAGCTGACAGGAACACCGTAATAGCAATGAGTTTAAGTTTATACTGGAATTTTAATCCTAGTTCTCCTTCAAAAATGTTCATTGCTGATTTTGCTATCAAGCCTTGAACCAGCCTAATAATCCTCCTGAGATGAGTCAGAAAGTGGCTAAGAAAAGGCAAGAAAACCTCCAACCAACCAAAACAATCCAAAACTACTCTACATGATGTATTAACACTGCTGTGCTTGCTCACCTCCACCATCTAATACCTCTCTGGTTTAAGTGGGTGCAAATGCAAATGATACAAACCTAATTTGTAATTCTTGAACCATAATAAAGATAAAAATGCATGGAAATATTCTTTAATTTTTGAATCTGCTTTTTGTAAATGTCAGAAGTCTGAAAAGTAATAACATTAATTAGATAATTCAGCTCTACCCCTTCTTGCCCTGTCACATCTTGAGACACAAGTTCTAGGCAGCAGGTTTTAATTTTATTTATTATTCTTGCAGTTTCTTGGGAAGATTGAATGGGGTTTGAAGAGATTCCTCTCATTCTAAAGTCCAATTCAGCTTAGACTTCAATTCCTGACGAAACCAGCATTTTTATCTTTATTACAGAAAAATCTTGTATCTAGACAAGTTTCAGCAACCAGAATGGGGAGCAGTATGTGCTTTGGAATTGCCCTGAAGTTCCTCTAGCATGTGTCAGTATTTGGAATTGCTCCTGAAAACAGTCTTCACCAACTTTGCCTCATGAATTCAGCTGAGCTAGGCCTCTTCATCTGACTAAGCAAGACTGCAGACGAAGACATGTCTTGAAAATGTGTAAATAATTTTTCACTGCACAGTTTGGAGGTTTGCTCCGACTTTAAACAACCCAAATTTCAAAATCCCTCAAAACAAAAATTTCAGACTTCCAAAAAACCCTTCTCTTACAACAAAAAAGAATGAAAGCAAGTGTTTTGCACATTCAACACTTTCTGGTTTGGTGAAAAAGAAACATGAAAAGTAACAAGTACAGAAGCTTTGCATAAATTGTGTGAAGGAGTGAACACTTGCATGTTCAGACACAGAACAACTCAAGTAAAAGGCGGTTACAGAAAATATGGGGTTGCAGGGAACAGCACAGAAATATGTGGTACCTACAAGCAAAAAAGCTCCACAACTCTCACCCCTGCATACTATTACATTTACATTCCCAGCCTACACAGTCTACCAAAGCATGTTCTTTTTTATTTTGTTTCATGTCCTTAGTTGAGACAGAAACCAAGGAAACAAGCTGTGTTCCTGACACAGGGAAGACACAGGAGTGCTGTGCACCTCTTTGATTACCCACTTCCACACAGTGCACCTATTGTGATTAGGCTCCATTTTGCTGCAACAGGGGGGCCTTTGGCATCCACCTGTACTGCTGGATTGTTTCCAGCAAGGTTGCTCAACAGACATGTATGCTACCAGCAATTATGCACAGGTATCAGATGAATCGCTCAGTTTTCTTAAAGGAAACTGCACTAAAATCTCATCTTCAGAAATTCTTTGCAATTGTTTGTGATGTTCAGAGCATCCTTCTGTGCTTTCCTAGCTGTGAGACGGTTCTTAATTTCATGCTGATACTTGGAAGTTTCATGGAAAGTCTAAAATGTTTCTAGCTCAGAATTCACAGCATGGGTCTACTTGGGGGACAATGAAATACTGATTCAATGATTAACATGACTGAAAAGAGTTTCTGTCAGGTGGTCCAGGTCATTAGTCTCACATGTCAGGCTAAGTAACAGATGGCCAAATATTAAGGGCAGTATTCTGTTTATGAAGGGGCAATAGCAATAGCTTTAGGAAGAAAACATATGAGTAAAGTAGTGAAAGATAAAACCAAAATACCGATGGTCACGCTTGCACACAACAGCAAGAGGTATGCAGGGAAAATATAAAGTTAAATATACAGGAAATGTTCTCATGGGAGAGATATGAAGACGTACAAGAGATGACGTTACAAAACAAACTAAGGTGCTTCACCTTTCCTATTATAAGACAGTCAGCATAAATCAAGTTTCTGAAAAGTGAAACAATGTAAACAACAAACTGTGCAGCCATAAAGATGGCTGACACAGCTAACCCACAGTGTATTTCTTAGGAAGCCCATGGACATGGATCTGTACATTTAGACTGCTATGTCTGCCATCTGTCAAGGAGATCAGGATGTCCATTTCCACCCCTTTAGTGGGACATACACATTCAAACTACTTTGGTAGGTTTGGAAAAATCTCAGATAAATTTATGGAGAGGGAGAACAAAGAAGTTACCACAAGTAACCCTATACAGGGAATGAGCAACATTTCATTGGTACTAAAAACACAAAGAGCTTCCTTTTGATGAGCAGGTGTACCTGTGAAAAGTGCCCGTCAGTGTGAATAAATGTAGCTAGTGTGTGGAAACATGAATCAAAATCCAGCCTGCACAGAATTTTCACTACGATATGGAAAATGCAATTCACACAAAGCACTCCATATACTCAGAAATAATCTGCTTGTCTTATCATATGATGTTAACTCCTTTGCTATATGCCATAAAGCACCATCTAAGACATGGGATTGTCTCCATTATTTCTTCTCTTCCGGAATCTTTTGTGTCATTCTCTCCAACTAACTGGAACAACCTAACACGTTCCAGACTTGGTATACCACATCTGAAACAATGAAAGTATTAATTCTCTGATATTCCAGCAGACAGGATGAAGTAAAAATGGTACGTTTTTTCTCCTATCATATACTGCAAACATATGTCTCACATAGAAGAACAAAGTGATAGCATTTATTCCAAAAAATGGAGGAACAAAAGAAATTTGTGAATTAAGTTTTTGAGGAGTACTAGAATGTATGGTTGTAGAACTACACCAATGAGCTTTTCCCTCTCTGGGTGCAGAGCAGCATAAATTGTTATCATGGCTTTAATCCAGAGACTAAAGCTTACTAAAACTAAAGTTTACTTATTCCAGTACATAATTTTTTTTCAAAGTAACACCATCAGAATGTTTAAAAAAAAAAGGAGAGGAAGATATTTCTGGGCTATATTGGCCTTTCTTGATCTTGTTAGAATACAGAAATACTTCACAGCAGTATTAGTTGCAAAGAAGATTTTAATAAGGGTACACACCCTTGTACTTACTGTTCTCTTGAACCATTTCCTAAAAGTACCTGTCGAGACTTGAAATTACCAAGTGCTGTCAATGTGTTTGCCTTATGCTCACACTAGTAAGTGTTCACTAGCCATCAACATACACAGTCCCAACTTAAGCACATCTTTCAAATCTTCCAAGTTTTCTGCTCAGGATGTTAAACCTTTGCAATTCCATATGGTTTAGACAAAAACTATACATATGTGGTATCAAACAGAAACTACAGCATCATTTCCATGAATTCATTCTAAGTCAAACTTGAACTTGTTTATACATGAACAGGCCTTCACACTTCACAGGAAACCTTGAGAGAAGTTTTCCTAACCTTCCTCGAGCCTCCACACAACTCTCAAATTTCAACGGCCACACCATCAGAAATAAAATTCCATGGATTACCACACCAAACAGAAACAAACCATTTGGGAGTAACAAGCAAAACTTGCCAATACATCTGCAAAGGCACAAGAAATGCTGTTCAAAACAGAACCAGGACTACCAGTTAGTGGTACGCTTAGACTTCCCAGAAGGTACTGAACATACCAAATAGCCTCATAGAAAATTGGTGGACAAGACTAACAACCACTACATAAATGAATGAAGATATGCAGATAATCAGTAAAAGGGGATACTGCCAGCAGGAAAATACTTCTTCAAAACTATAAACTTTCAGCTGTGATATTCCAAAGAGACCTACAAAGTATTTTCAAAAAATAACTCAGCAAACTAAACTTATATCTCAACCAGATACCAAAAATCATAGACTGACTGCAACTATTGGTTTTATTACATGTCATAATTTTCCTTGCATCCTCAACACTCTCCTGTTTCCCACCCTGTCCCACATACTTCATATCTGATAAATATGGAGGTTTTCTTTTTTCTTTGTTTCCCACTGTCTGTATATTAAAACTCCTTCTCTTGCTATCAACCTGCTAACTTTGCTCCACTGGAACAAACATTGTTTTCTCTCAAATAGTCCAACAGCAGAACAAAGTTAAACTCTGACAAACAAATTTCAATGTATATTATGAGGCTGCTTCTCTTTTCAAGCTACAAAATTAGCTAACAGCTGTCTAACAGCTTTGTGAGTTTTGGTTAATGTTAGCTTTTCCATTAGATTTAGCCTAGTTTAAAAGCACTATGTAACAGCATAAACAAGGTATTGCATGATACAAGATGATGAAGGTTTGTTATTAAACTCCTACTTAAGTACAGTTCTGCTGAAGTTCTCTTCCCTTGCCTGCAAAATGTGGACAGAAAAATCTTTCTTCCTCCTCTTTCTTTAATAAAACTGCAAGTACCATCAAGAACATATTACACTTAAGGATAAGGTAGTTTTCTTGCAGTAGCTATCAATAAAATTAATTTCACTTTGATGGTTTCTTGCAGTAAGTAAAATAAATTAGACTTTCATGGACACACAGAATTTCCCATTTCACTAGAACTGATGTAACTTTCCTATTTATTTCAGGCTTAAATAAAAACTTACATCTTTTCCCAGGACTCTAAGTTCAAACTGTGTTTCCTTGAAGTGAACTTTTGTAATTCTAGGCCTGTAATATTGGAAAAAAGACAGAGAAAACTTCATGAGACTTTAATTTCAAGCATAATAAAATATAAAATTGCATGCATTTACATACAAAGACAAAAAGGAATTCACAGGTAGAATTTTTTTTACAGGTATGCACCAGATAACAACAGAAAATGAGCAGTATGTAAACATTTCAGCATGAGTATGGTAAAGGTTAACTATTTTTTTCAATATCTGGATTATCAACGAATTTAAAAATCTATATCATCCAGACAAAGATTACAAATTCCAAGTATACTTTTTTTAATTGTTACAATTAACTTTTCAAATATATATCTCAAATCATGCATTTCCATACAACATTATTATTGTTTTAGGACAGACTGCACATTTAAATTATACATACCAGAAATACTTTCCTACTTGTTTTTTATTCTTGTAGACAACAACTCCTACAGGTGTTAATCCTAAAAAATATTCAGATTTGTTTTCACCCTAGAAAATAAACATGTGTGTCATTCATAGAGTTGCAAGTTGTATCATTGTAGCAGTGAAGTCTAGGGAGGAATGACTGACTTGAACATACTGTTACACTCTTCTTGCAAATGGGAAAATAGTTCTTGGTCTACTGATGAAAAACTCCTATACAAAAACTTGTAGGCATAGAGACAAAGAAGGAAGAAAGTATGGCATAGAGGGAAAGAATTGGAGATTCTACATGCTATAGTGTAAAACAAAATAACTTTTTTTTTCAGGAATTACTTTCAGCTATTTGGCAAATGTACAAAACTCAGAAACTAAACACTTTATTCAAACATGAATGCGACAGACATCCTAAGTTTCAACTGAAGTTAAACAGTGATTTTCTAACCTATTCTACTATAGTACAACCTCACACCTGCCCTCTCCCTCTCTCACCTGCATGGTGCTACGAAGTGAAGTAGCTGCCTTGAGGGATTCAGAGCATTATTTTGCTCAGAATGGGTAGTGACATGCAAGGGACAGCCACATGCATCATCTCCTCCAAAGGAAACCACTCCTGAGGTCACTATCAGAATCACAAACCACATCAGGAGAGGCCAGGGTAAGAACACTGGTACCAAGTGGCAGACGGCTCACAATTTCCCAGTTTATGGTCAGCAACCCAAATCAGATCTGCCCTACACTTGAAAGAGTGCGAACCTTAGTGCATGAGGTTAAAAAAAAAGTCATCTGCAAAAGTTTGTCCATCTGCCTCCTTGAGGCAATGAGGAAGAGCCCTGTGAGCTCTAAATCAGCAAAGCACAAATTGCAAAAAATATCAACTGTGAGACAATGACTGTAGAAAGTGTCCTTCTGTGTGACTACTGATGTGAGAAAGCTCAAGCACGCCTCCACAAGCTCTGCCCATGCTCCTCAATAAACCAACTGATAAAGGCAACTTTACTTTTACCATGACCAAGAAAATAACAGAACTACATTTCTTCATGTGTGCAGTGTTAGTCTCAAATGAGGGCTTCTGTTGCTCTTTCAATATAAATAAAAACTATTACATTAATAGTTTAGATTTGGACATATCACAACTCACCCCACCGAGGCAGGGATCTCACTGCACAGCAAAAGCAAGCTAAGAGGAAAAAAATATTCCAGGCTCTGCAAATTTAATGTAGTTTTGTTGGATCATGTTGAATCTTGTTCCAGCAACTCCCCCAGCTTTCTATGGGTGGGAGGGGCACAGAGCATGGGATTGAATACAAGTAAGCCACAGGGCGCATTAAAAAATACTTCATATTG